>NC_088345.1:25835000-25952500 GCF_036884655.1 Musa acuminata AAA Group
AAGACCGAGCTCAGGCGGTGCCTCTCCTGTCCAGAGAGGTTGCTCCTCTCTTTCAGAGCTCGAAGACCAAGCTTGGTGGTTGCACCTCTTGGCAGAGCTCGAAACTTAAGCTCTGACGGTGCTACCTCTTGACAGAGGAGGTTGCACCGCCCAGTCTCGCTTGGAGACTGAGCCCTGGGCGGTTGCACCTCTTGGCTGGGGCGGTTGCACCGCCCAGTCTCGCTGGGAGACATATCCTGGGTGGTTGCACCGCTTGGCTGGGGCGGTTGCACCGCCCAGTCTCGTTGGGAGACATATCCTGGGTGGTTGCAACGCTTGGCTGGGGCGGTTGCACCGCCCACAGCACCTTGGGTCCGAATGGGTTGAACCATTCGACCCAATTTGAGTTCTTCAGGGGCCCAATTGCCCCAGAATTAAGCTAATGGGATCACCTCTCATTCCTAACTTAATCAACGTGCTAACTACGATTAAATCTAAGACAATTTCTGCAGCTTTGCTTCGGTACGTCAATCGCTTCTTCCGGCGAGTTTCCGGCGAACTTCCGTCGATCATCCGATGAACCCTCGGTGATGCTTCTGCGGACTTCCGGCAAACTCCTGGATTTTGCGACGATTCACTTGGCAAGTTCCGACGAGCTTCACTTGGCAAGCTTCCGGACTTCTCGGATCTGTTCTTGCAGAACCTCCGACGACCGTCCGAACTTCCGTCGAACTCTCGAACTCGCAACAAATCCTTCCCGCTTGACTCCGACACTTTGTTTCGCTTTATGTCTTCATCGTTATCATAGTTAATCCTGCACAACAAAACAAAACTTCGATCGAGACAATTAATCCTAAGCAATTTAACTAAGTTGTCCGGCATGTCATTGGTCCCTCGACGCTTCGTCCGATTCTTCGGCGCATCGTCCTCTCCTGCAGCCTATTGCCCAATCGGTCAGTTGACTCCGCAACTCCGATATCCTTGGCACAATACCCGCTCTTCTTGGCCCGATGCCCGAGTCCACGGCCCGAAGCCTTCTGTCGATACGTCGACCGATCCACCGGCCCGACGTCCAATCTTCTGACATGTTCCTTCGGCACAACATGATTTTCCTACTTTAATTGTCTCATCCTGATCGAAGCATCCTGCGTCACTCAAAACGCAGATTAAATCATAAACATATATCAAGTAGTTTCATCATCAAAATACGAGATTCAACAATCTCCCCCTTTTTGATGATGACAACCACTTGATGACGGAGTTAAACTTAACTCCCAGAGTTTAAATAAACTCCCCCTATCAATATGCCATATTGATAGAACCTTGAATTCGAACTGAATTCAAGTCATTGCAATATTCATCATGAATACTTGCAACACGTCAACATGAACATATGCATAAACTTATGCATCACATGTCATGTCATCAACATACTTCTCCCCCTTTGTCATCAACAAAAAGGAGAAGTATCACAATTAATCGTTTGTGTGTGATATTGGTTCAACTCATTGCATGAAAATCATAATATCAAGTTTTATCATCATGCAATCTTGGAGCTAGAAGATTTAGCAAGTGTTACATCATGCTTAGAACATTCATGCTATCAAGTTTTAGATATGCAAGTTTTATAGCATATAAGATAGCACTTTTGGTAATGTTCAAGATAGCAAGTTCTACATCATGCAAGCTAGCAATTTAGAGATGTTCAAGAAGGCAACTCTTGCTTCTTGAAAATTTTGCTCACTTTGCTAGATGCGCAAGTTAGCATTTTTGCCTCTTGAGATAGGCAAGATAGCACATTTGCTTCTTTTGAGATAGCAACTTTTTGCTTCTCTTTAGACCAACAAGCTAGTAATTTTTACGATATACAAGTTTCACAATATATAAGCTAGCAAAAGTTTCGAAAGCAAATGCAAGATAGCTTTCTTGTGTAAGCTCATGATTCTTGCTTCCTATTGCAAGTTTTGCTTCTTGAGATATTCAAGATAGTGATGTTCAAGAAGACAATTTTTCTTCTTTGAAATAAGCAAGTTAGCAATCTTTGCTACTTAAAATAGGCAAGCTAGCAATCAAGTTTTTGCATCTTCTTGACTTGTACAAGCTAGCTATCTCCCCCTTTGTCATTGTAAAAAAGAAAGAGAGAATACGGTTTTGTAGTTCTTTTTTCCTTTTACAACGATTTCAAAATCATGACAAAGGATGAATAATCAAGTTATGAATGTCAAGACAATTTTTCATCATGAATATTTTATCATTACATGCATCATTATCATAAGTTGAAGTATTACATGCATGATATCATATCACCATTCATAATTACATTAATGTTTCAATATAACAATTTCTTCTCAAAATGTGTAACTTGGCACTCATAGCATTTTAAATCATGATTTACATCATATGCAATACATCACATCATAATTAGAAAGCACAAGTATTGCATGCATAATTGCACATCATAAATGTTTCATATCATGATGGTATCAAATTTGTCAAATTATATCCTACCATGCATGATCAAAACTTCTCCCCATTTTATCATTGAAAACAAGAAGAAAGTAGGGGGAAGAGCATAAAAGTGTTAAATATTTCAATCATTTCAAGGCATTTACATCATAGATCAAGTCATGATTCGTGATTCATCATAAAGCAAGTTAGTTTTCATTCATCACATAAGGCTTTTAAGGAATAGGAGAATGATTAATTTAAGCATACAATGTTTCAATCCATGAATACCGCAAGATATTATTTGTGACTTCAATTTTGCAAGATCAAGATTATGATTTAGATAAAACTTTATTCAAATCAAATCATTAACTTGAAATTCATAATCAAGTCATTAAAATTAATTTCGAGATTCACAAAATATCATGAAATCATTAATCTCGATCAGATGGGAAAAGCATTTTTTTAAGAGATTCTTTTTCATCTAAGCATGCCTTAGTCTTTATATGCCAAATTAAGATAAGCATGAAAGTTCAAGACATAAGGCAAAGAAATCTTGTATTATGAAATATATGATATCAAGGCTTATGATTCATTCGAAAAAGATATAGTACAAAGAGCAACTTGAAACATTCTTATCAAGATCACATTTTAAAATATTCCCAGTTTCAAGATATCAATATGACACTTCATTGAATTGCATTTCATTTGAAGAACTCCTTTTTGATAAATGTAGGGAGCATAATGAACGATCTTGATTTATAAAGAGCTTCATGTTATAATTATTAAGATCATGATTATGATTATTCTCTTTAGCAAAGAATCACAAAAGCACTTTATTTTTGCATAAGAAATCTCATTGTATTATGATTTATAAATTCTTTTTCTGCACATGAATCATAGGAGATATGAATGTGAAACAAATCTTTGCAAGCAAAAACACTATCATTCATATTTCAAGATGGAATTTATAAGCAGGAATCATTTCATCAAATCCATTTTAGAAAAATATTTTTCATAAGTGTATGAGAGAATCTGATTGTTAGGATACCAATTGTTAAGTGAATCCAAAAATGAAATTAACACTTTCATATATTCAGACATGATTTTTGCTATAGATCTTGAAATTAAATCAAGAAGATCAAACAAGCTCATGATCATGGATAACTTAAAATCTCATGCATAAAATTGTTAATAATCATTTAATATTATATCTTTATGCATTACTTTAAATCAAACGTGATTTCATTCAACAATGTTAATCAAACATGATACACATTATTACTTCTTAACCATGATCAAAATCATTTTGTTTGTTTATCATGCAATATTATCATTTTCGAAATTATCGGCATGATCATAATTTTTGTATTTTTATTTTTAAACATGCAATTTTCAAGAAAATTAATTCTAAACTAAAAAAGAAAATATATCATGAAAGCATCAAGTAATTTTAAAATAAACCAAAGGCATTTTAATTACCTTAATGTCGTAGGCTAGTAAGGCGTAGTTTGCCGCCTTGCTTTTGTTGACTTTCTCGTCTTCAGATGAGCTCGATTCATCCCAATTTTTGTTCTTCTTCTTGCGTTTAAAGCAAGTAGTTCCATTCTTTTTGCTTTTTAATTTTCGTTTCATTTGTAGTTTAAGTTCACCATCACTTGAGCTTATGCTCGAGTGGTCTTCAAATGTTCTATGTCCCAAATCCTTCCTGTTCTTTGGAAGGTGGTTCTCAAGTTCTTCACGTGCATTGCACGTCATTTCATATGTGATCAATGAACCAATTAGTTCTTCAAGTGGAAATTGGTTCAAGTTTTTCGATTCTTGAATAGCAGTTACTTTTGAATCCCAAGTTTTAGAAAGTGAGCGCAAAACTTTGTTAACGAGTTCAAAATCCGAAAAGCTTTTACCAAGTGATTTTAAACCATTGACGACATCCGTAAAACGGGTGTACATGTCAACAACGATTTCGCTTGGTTTCATATGAAAAAGCTCGAAATCAAGCAGTAAAATATTAACTTTCGAGTCTTTGACTCTACTAGTTCCGTCGTGCGTGATTTCAAGAGTGCGCCAAATATCGAAAGTCGTTTCGCACAAAGAAACCCGATTGAACTCATTTTTGTCCAAAGCGCAAAATAAGGCATTCATAGCCTTTGCGTTTAAAGAAAAATACTTTTTCTCCAAATCCGACCATTCGTTCATCGGTTTGGAGGGAAGTTGAAAACCATTTTCAATGATACTCCATAAATCCAGATTTAGAGAAATCAAGAAAACTCTCATTTGAGTTTTCCAATAAGTGTAGTCCAATCCGTTAAAGAACGGCGGACGAAAGACCGAAAAGCCCTCTTGAAGAGTCATTTCTCTCGGGTGTAAATCCGAAATGAGAAATACCCCGCTCTGATACCAATTGTTAGGATCGAGAGCACTAAGAGGGGGGGGTGAATTAGTGCAGCGGAAATCTTAACAATCATTTAAAACCGAAAGTTGCGTTCGTTCAAGAAAATCTATTATGATGCAAAAGCCGATTCACAGTTTGTATTTAAGCGCAGTTTGCGTCTAAGCGCAGATTACGTCTAAGAGCAGTTTACGTCTAAACGTAGTTTGCGTCTAAACGCTGTTTTACGTCTAAACTCAGTTTTACGTCTAAACGCAGTTTTACGTCTAAACGCAGTTTTGCGTCTGAACGCAGTTTTACGTCTGAACGCAGTTTTACGTCTGAACGCAGTTTTACGTCTGAACGTAGTTTTGCGTCTGAACGCAGTTTTGCATCTGAACGCAGTTTTGCATCTGAACGCAGTTTTACGTCTGAACGTAGTTTTGCGTCTGAACGCAGTTTTGCATCTGAACGCAGTTTTGCATCTGAACGCAGTTTTGCGTCTGAACGTGGTTTTACGTCTAAACACAGTTTTGCGTCGAAACGCAGTTTTACATCTAAACACAGAAACTGAACTTTGAAAATCTTTTTGTGAATGTGCAGAAAGCAGTTCGCAGTTATGAATGGAATCAAAGCGTAAGCGTAAACTACGATGTAAAGATCGTACGAAAACACCGATTTACGTCTCAATGCAGATTCGGAAAGATCTGAACTTAGAGAATCGTTCGTAAAAGCGCAGATGGCAGTAGCTATGTAGGAGGTTTGCAGTAATGATAAAGTGCTCAAAAATAAACGCAAACCAGAGATTTAGAGTGGTTCGGTCAGTCTTGACCTACTCCACTTTTGGCTTCCTCCACCGATGAGGTTGCCGACGTCAACTAGAGGCCTTCCTTCAATAGGCGAAGGCCAACTGCCCTTTTACAGTTTCAATCCTTTTGACAGGCTCAGGAAACAACCTTTACAGATCCTTTCTCTCCTCTCTTTACAACTCAAGACTTTGAAGAACAGAAAGAGGAGAACTTTTGGACTTTACACAATTTTGAGCTCTTAGAATCACAGAAAAGATCAGGAATTCGGAGTGGATCTGTATCCTTTCTGTGCTGAACGGGTGGGGTATTTATAGGCCCCAACCCAGTTCAAATTTGGAGCTCAAAACGATCAAATCCCGGAATTCCGGGATCAGGCGGTTGCACCTCTTGACTGGAGAGGTTGCACCGCCTAGCAGAGCTCGAAGACTGAGCTCAGGCGGATGCACCTCTCTGTCAGGGGTGGTTGCACCTTTCTGCCAGAGCTCGAAGACCGAGCTCAGGCGGTGCATCTCCTGACCAGAGAGGTTGCACCTCTCTGCCATAGGTGGTTGCACCTCTCTGCCAGAGGTGGTTGCTCCTCTCTGCCAGAGCTCGAAGACCGAGCTCAGGCGGTGCCTCTCCTGTCCAGAGAGGTTGCTCCTCTCTGCCAAAGCTCGAAGACCGAGCTTGGTGGTTACACCTCTTGGTAGAGCTCGAAACTTGAGCTCTGGCGGTGCTACCTCTTGACAGAGGAGGTTGCACCGCCCAATCTCGCTTGGAGACTGAGCCCTGGGCGGTTGCACCTCTTAGCTGGGGCGGTTGCACCGCCCAGTCTCGCTGGGAGACATATCCTGGGCGGTTGCACCGCTTAGCTGGGGCGGTTGCACCGCCCAGTCTCGCTGGGAGACATATCCTGGGCGGTTGCACCGCTTGGCTGGGGCGGTTGCACCGCCCACAGCACCTTGGGTCCGAATGGGATTCGACCCAATTTGAGTTTTTCAGGGGCCCAATTGCCCCAGGATTAAGCTAATGGGATCACCTCCCATTCCTAACTTAATCAACGTGCTAACTACGATTAAATCTAAGACAATTTCTGCAGCTTTGCTTCGGTACGTCAATCGCTTCTTCCGGCGAGTTTCCGGCGAACTTCCGTCGATCATCCGATGAACCCTCGGTGATGCTTCTGCGGACTTCCGGCAAACTCCTGGATTTTGCGACGATTCACTTGGCAAGTTCCGACGAGCTTCGCTTGGCAAGCTTCCGGACTTCTCGGATCTATTCTTGCAGAACCTCCGACGACCGTCCGAACTTCCGTCGAACTCTCGAACTCGCAACAAATCCTTCACGCTTGACTCCGACACTTTGTTTCGCTTTATGTCTTCATCGTTATCATAGTTAATCCTGCACAACAAAACAAAACTTCGATCGAGACAATTAATCCTAAGCAATTTAACCAAGTTGTCCGGCATGTCATTGGTCCCTCGACGCTTCGTCCGATTCTTCGGCGCATCGTCCTCTCCTGCAGCCTATTGCCCAATCGGCTAGTTGACTCCGCAACTCCGATATCCTTGGCACAATACCCGCTCTTCTTGGCCCGATGCCCGAGTCCACGGCCCGAAGCCTTCTATCGATACGTCGACCGATCCACCGGCCCGACGTCCAATCTTCTGACATGTTCCTTCGGCACAACCTGATTTTCCTACTTTAATTGTCTCATCCTGATCGAAGCATCCTGCGTCACTCAAAACGCAGATTAAATCATAAACATATATCAAGTAGTTTCATCATCAAAATACGAGATTCAACATCCTCCCCTAGTGGGTATTGGATCTGCATCCAATAAGACAATGGCTCTGTCGGATATCTCATATCCAAACCTCTACTCATTGCAATGCCTACCATATGTGTGTGACCCTCTAGAACCAATATCGAGCTGGCCGTGAGTCATACTTGTCAGAACTCCTTCTAACTCAGTTAATTATTATCTCTGTAATAATTCATTTAACTCATCGACTACGGACGTACTAGGCTACTACGGCATAGTCCCCAAATGATACAAGGGAATCCAATCCATTGGACCTATATGTCCTCAGTTACCGTATACCTATAGTCCCTCATCCATCTAATATCCTAGAGACCGTATATCGAGCATGGTGCTGTTAGACCCAAACGATTTCTACTTGAGTCTTGCTCTAATGGATTCTCCTGGAGAACTCTTTCTCTCTCAACCCGAATAACCCTGGCTAGGGATTTTTCTGAGCAAGAACATATGGGATATTCCTCTCATGACGCCAAGAGTGGATGATCCTCTATCGACACTCAATAGCCCTCGTAAGGTCGACTACCACTCCCAATGACCAACTGTACTAGATCTGGGATAGTCAAACCTATAAGTCTGGTATCAAAGAGTGGAGCACTCATAGAGTACATCCTTGGTGTCTCAAATCTAAGGACCAGATACACCACTAGGACTACAGAATCACTATCTGATAATAAGACATCATCAACCATCCAACATTCCGTAAGCGAATCAATCAGTGAACTCATTCTCCAATGAGCACTTGTACTGTATCCCTAGTGTCCCTACATGAGCAGCTATGAGACCAGCTGCATCCATCATATGGACGGGTATACAGCACACCAGTCTGTCCGGTTATCACGATGTCCCTCTCGAGTAACCTATGACCGGGATTATTTAGGATATGTGTTTAAAGGTGAATCGATCTCATTATCGTGATCTCATCACGATCCGATTCCTATTGCACAAATCCAAGAATATCACAATATATATATATATATATATATATATATATATATATATATATATATATATATATATATATATATATATATATATATATATATATATATATATATATATATATATATATATATATATATATATATATATATATATATATATATATATATATGCAATAGTTATAAAGTGATATACGCCAAAATATAATAAGCAAAAAGATTCTGTATCAAGTCACATGTGCCATCACTCACGTGATTGGCTTGCTGGGCACCTATGACTAGCAATCTCCCACTTGACCTAAAGCCAATCACCTATGTGTTTGATCCCCATCAGACCCCTATGACACTCAAAGACAATCTGAGACAACGGCTTTGTCAATGGATCTGCAATGTTATCTTCGGATGGAACTCTTTCCACTACTACATCTCCTCATGTTACTATCTCTCTGATAAGGTGGAACCTCCTCAGAACACTTCTGATAAGACCCGGGTTCCCTTATTTAAGTAATCGTCTGTTATGACTCTAGCTAGGAGAGTCCTAATTGAAAGGGACATTCATGTAAAACTATCTAAGCCGACTCCTATTAAAGAGGTGAAGTGGCCGGCTAGGGTTAGGAGGTTATTTCTTAGAGAAGAATAAGGAGTTGTAAAGGAATAGGAGTCTTGAGTAGGAGTCCTATTAGGAGTTGGCTAGAAGTAGGAGTTTTGAGTAGGAGTCATATTAGGAGTTGGTTAGAAGAATGAGTCTTAATTAAGAGTCCTATTAGGAGTTAGGTTTTAGAAGCCCTATAAATAGTCATGTATTCCACCTCTTTTCATAAGCAATAGATGAATCTTTTCTGCAGCCTTTGAGCAACAACTTGGAGGGAGGAACCCCTATAGAGTTCCAAGGAGGCCGATCACCTAAAGAGATCAACCCTAAGTTTAGAATCTATAAGGGTTCTAACACCTGGTATCAGAGCAACGTTCTTGGCATCTCGCTGCCCTTCCACAGCCATCCATCAACCCTCCACAACCGCACAAAGCAATTCCCACAATTGCTTAAAAGATCGTCACCAAATTCTGTCGTCATCTCCACCACCACGGATCATCCTTTAATCTCCCCGTGAATTACAACAGGTTCTGGTTTTCTACCTTACTGCTGCTGTAATTTAGTTATCCTTATTTGAAAATCCCAAAAAAAACTATTCCTATATTTCTGCATAAACTTTTCATCAAAAAGTTTTCATCTCTACGACGAAAGATACATTGCATAATTCCAACCGTATAGCACCGTCTGTTTGATCTTTCTACTGTGTTTTTTCTATCCAAATCTCTACGAAATTTTTATGACATCTTTGACACTTCCTAATAGCAATTTTTCCTTTAGTTTTGTCAAAAAATTCTCAATATAAACCATTGATATTTTGTGTCTAATCTGCTATACTTGAAAATTTGCACTATAAAATTTCCGTTGTATAGCACTATTTTTTTATCTTGATACTACATTGTTTCTATCCAAATCTCTACGAAATTTTTATGATAGCTTTAACACTTCCTAACAGTGGATTTCCCTTTGGTTTCATAAAAAAATTCTCAATATAAATCACTGATCTTTTACGTCCAATCTGCTATACCTAAAAATCTATGCTACAGAAAATTTCAGCCACATATTGTTGCCTTAACCCATCTATTTGCAATCTTTTTTGAATGAAATTTATTATACACTTCATAGATCATCTTTTTTTGGTAAGTAAAAGTAAATTGATTATGTGTAAAGTTTCTATAAATAGCTTTATCTATACAAGTTATAGACAAAGCCAAGTAACTCATAGAGTGCGAATACGATAGTTATGACTACACATGCTGTAGACTATAACTCCCAATTATAGTCAACATAGAAAATGTTTATCCAGTTATATCAAAACTACCTGTGGGTACATTATTTGGCATCATTCCCAAGATTTTTAGCTAATAGCAAAATTAAATTTGATAAAAATATCTTTTTCTCTTCGGTTAAAGTGCTCGGTTTTGAGATTATGCTCCATACAGGATCTTGAGTCTCTAATAATCTCTTTCAAGAGCTGAGCATTGTTTGTGTGTTGACATTCAAAGATTCTGTTACATCTCTCCTTCCACATCCACCAAATAGCGCATCTGAAAGTAATCATTACTAGTTGTGTGAGAGGCCCTTTTCTTGAGAAACATTGCATAAGGTCGCCTAGTTCTTGGTGCAAGTTTGGTTGCGACAGTCTATTGAGTTCAAATCGCTGGAGAATCTCCTTCCATATCCATTTTATATAATCACAAGAAAAATAGAGGTGGTCAACAGTTTCGTCTTGTTGCATACAAAGGGAGCATCGGTTAACATGATAGATACCTCTTCTTTTCATATTATCTATTGTATGTAGTTTATTGAGAAGGGTCTACCATGTACATAAGGAATGTCTTTGTGTTCCCGGTTGATCCCATGTCCAACTGCTTGGGATCCACTTGTTATTTCTTTGCCTAATTTGATTCCAAGCGGATGTGGCACTAAATTTGCCATTGTCATGAGGCCAAATAAGTATATCTGATTAATCTATTAAAAAATTCATCTCTAAAAATGATTTTATGTTGCTGCAAATTTTCGTCGTAACCCGCTGAAATTTTTCGACGAGAATTCTGCAATCGCTTGCACCAATTTCCTTACTATTATACTACCGAAATTTTCTTGATTAAATTAGATATCCTTGCTGTCATATAAACTGTGATTTTTCTATCAATTCCCTCTTCAATTCTCTCAAGTTTTTGGTGGAAATTATGTCGAGAAACCGTTGTTTCTTTAACGATGATTCTACTCTTACAAGACAGCACATACTTGCTGCAACTTCCACTGATTTCTATCAAACCTTTGCTACCATCTACCATAGATCCAAAATATTCATCCACAGCCCTAAAACTCCACCAAACCACACCCTCAAACTGCACCCAAAATAGCCACAAAACAATCCTAAACCGTAGCCTACATCTACCAATCCACCAACCCTTTCGACCGTCACCTCTCTCAACCAATACATAACTTTAACCCGACAACAAAAGAGAGATCTTAACATCACAGATTTGGCGGCATATACTATGGCATCTAAGGAGGTAATCAATGCTAAATTTGAAGCCTTCGAGGTGCGAATGGAGGGATAAGATTTGGATGCTCTTTACCAAACTCAGATTGGGCCGACCACTAAGCCTAAAGAAATCACATCAAGGAGAGAGCTTTGCCCAATCACACCAAGCCCGAAGATATGACTTCCAAGAGAGGGGAAGCTCTATGACCAACCCCAACTATCCATGCATGAGAGTGGACTTCCCTAGATGGGAAGAAGGAGACCCAATTGGTTAGATCTCGCATGCGAAGCGATATTTTCGGTACCATAAAACCGCGGATGCATCTATGGTGAAAATTACAGCTATACATCTTGAAGGGGATGCTATACAGTGGTTTGACTGGTTTGAACATACTTATAGAGTCCTTTCATGGCGACAATTCAAAGAAGGACTGCTGATCCGCTTCAGACCAACCGATTACGAGAATATTGACGGACAACCAGCAAAGATCCGACAAACCTCTACCATTCAAGAGTACCAAACCAGGTTTGAAAGGTTATCTAATCAAACTCATGATTGGTCTCAAAAATAGCTATTGAGGACCTTCATTGAGGGCTTGAAGCCGGAGATCCGAGGAGAAGTTAAAGCGCGACAACCGTATATGCTTATGACAGCCATCTCTTTCACACGACATCAAGAGAAGCAATTGAACCATGAAGCTCGGAGGACTAGGTTTGCTCCTCAACTAGTAATATTGAAGCCCTTAGCCCCCTCTACTGTCGACCAAGTCCCTACACCAAAGAGGTTAACAAGAGAAGAGCTTCGGGAGCGATATGCGAAGAAGGGGTTATGTTGGTATTGTGACGAGCCGTGGAGTCGTGAGAATTGATGTAGTAAAGGAGGACTTCTTATGATTGAACCGATAGAAGAAGAGGTCATTGAATATTCAGAAGAGAGCCTTGAACATGAAGTAAAAGATATAGAAAAAGAGCCACAACCGACCGAAGTTACGGTACATACACTAGCTGGCTACTCAAACCCGCAAACGATGAAAGTTGGAGGCCTTCTCAAACAACAACCAATCATTGTTTTCATCGACACGGGCAGCACTAATAATATCCTAAACAGTAAGGTTGCTATCCGAATGGCATTACCTATCGAGAATCGCTGCAGGTTTGATGTTAAGGTCACCGACAGACATATTTTGAAGTGTGATCGTAGGCGCCCGTAGGTGAAACTGTTGCTGTAGGACCAAGAGATAATTGCAGATTTCTTCCTCCTCCCTCTTGATGATCATGAGGCCATACTCAGAATTAAATGGTTGATGACATTAGGTGATATTATTTGAAATTTTATGCAACTAATTATAAAATTTTACAATAAGGAGAAACATGTGATACTGCACGGGAAACGTGAGGGCGACGTAACGACGATTTGCACACAACAAATGGAGAAGGTTTTGCAAAAAGCATGCATCATATTTTTGGTACAACTTGAGCAACAAACTAAGGGAGAGCCAATAGAATTTGAAGATCCAAACCTACTTCCTTTGCTTGTTGAATTTTCAGATATATTTGACGAACCATACAACCTACCTCTTACCCGTCGGCATGATCATTATATAACGATTCTTTCAGGCAAACCTCTAGCAACTACTCAACCATATCAATATCTACATCTCCAGAAAGATAAAATAGAAAGGATTATAAAAGAGATGCTCGAAACAGGAGTTATTCGGTCAAGTTGCAACCTCTATTCTTCACCGGTGCTACTTGTACGTAAAAAGGATGGAACATGACGAATATGCGTTTATTACCGAGCTCTCAATGGCATAACCATCAAGGACAAATACCTTATTCCAATAGCAGATGAATTGCTAGATGAAAGGGAGCACAAATCTTTACAAAGCTGGACCTTTGATCCGGGTATCATCAAATATGAGTGTGCGAAGAAGACATACCGAAAATCACCTTTTGTACACACAATAACCACTACGAATTTTTGATTTCTTCAACAGAAGGTGAAATATCTTGGGCATATCATATCAGAGGAAGGTGTGATAGTGGACCCGTTCAAAATTGAAGCAATGCAAAACTGGCCTTCCCCGAGGAACATAAAATTGCTACATGGCTTTTTGGGTTTAACAGGCTACTATCGTAAGTTCGTGAAAAACTATAGAAAGATCAATGCACCACTTACTTTCTTATTGGAAAAAGATGTTTTCCAATGGTTAGACAGAGCCTTTGCTGCCTTCGACAAACTTAAGGCAGCCATGATGACAACGCCGGTGCTAACACTACCAGATTTCAACCGACCCTTTATTATTGAGGCCGACGCATTTGGAGTCGGAATTGGAGCCATTCTCATGCAAGATGGTCGACCACTCACATACACTAGCAAGGCATTATCTCCCTCCCATCAAAATAAGTCAACATATGATAAGAAGATGCTCGCCATTGTGTGCGCAGCAACGAGGTGAAGACCCTACTTGATTGGTCGACGATTTCAAATTAAAACCGACCATAAAAGCCTTAAGTACTTTTTGGAGGAAAAGATATCATCTCCTGAGCAGCAAAAATGGGTAACAAAACTTTTTGGATTTGATTATGAAATAACTTACAAAAAGGGGAAAGAGAATGTTCTTCCAGATGCGTTTTCGTAGCTACCCGAGCAAGCTGAAGTTTCGACCATTTCACTTCCGACCAGCGACTTCCTTGAGGATATTAAGATGGAATGGTAGGAAGATTCAGAGACTAGTAAGATTATAAAAAAATTGGAGGAAGCACCAAGCCCCATGGCTCATTACAATTGGGACTCAAAAGAATTACACTATAAGGGACGCATTGTGCTTATGATAAATTTTACTTGCATCTTCACGAGCAGATTTTGGACAAAGTTATTCCATATGCAGGGTACTAAATTGAAAAGGAGTATAACATATCACCAACAAACCGATGGCCAGACGAAAGTTGTAAAAAGGTACTTGGGGATAGCCCAAAGCCACCCATCAAATATGACTACCCAAGGAGAACTTTGTTAGAACCCTTGCAGATTCTAAACTTGGGGTTGATCTCTTTAGGGGATCGGCCTCCTTGGAACTCTATAGGGGTTCCTCCCTCCAAGTGCTGCTCAAAGGCTGCAGAAAAGTTTCATCTATTGCTTAAGAAAAGAGAAGGAATACATGGCTATTTATAGGGCTTCTAAACCCTAACTCCTAATAGGACTCCTACTTAAGACTCTTACTTCTAACCAACTCCTAATATGACTCATACTCAAGACTCCTATTCCCTTACAATTCCTAATTCTTCTCTAAGAAAAAACCTCCTAACAGAATGTCCCTTTAAATTAGGACTCTCCTAGTTAGTCCTAACAGAGTGTCCCTCTCAATTAGGACTCTCCTAGCTAGAGTCCTAACATAATGTCCCTCTCAATTAGGACTCTCCTAGCTAGAGTCCTAACAAACTTCAGACTCGGCCAAGTGCCATTATTGATCGACAGATCGTGACTCGATGACGACGATCCACTACTGAATTGCTAATATAGTGGGCAAACCTACTAACAGAAGATGCCACTTGGGAGACCTATGATGACTTGAAGATCAAATTTTCAAAATTCATGAATCGTCAGCCTCGAGGACAAGGCTGATTTGAAGAGGGCGGGTTTATTAGGACTCTAGCTAGGAGAGTCCTAATTGAAAGGGACATTCTTGTAAAACCTACCTAAGCCGACCCCTATTAAAGAGGTAAAGTGGCCGGCTAGGGTTAGGAGGTTATTTCTTAGAGAAGAATAAGGAGTTGTAAAGGAATAGGAGTCTTGAGTATGAGTCCTATTAGGAGTTGGCTAGAAGTAGGAGTCTTATTAGGAGTTGGTTAGAAGTAGGAGTCTTAAGCAAGAGTCCTATTAGGAGTTAGGGTTTAGAAGCCCTATAAATAGTCATGTATTCCACCTCTTTTCATAAGTAATAGATGAATCTTTTCTGCAGCCTTTGAGCAGCAACTTGGAGGGAGGAACCCCTATAGAGTTCCAAGGAGGCCGATCCCCTAAAGAGATCAACCCCAAGTTTAGAATCTACAAGGGTTCTAACATCGCCCCCTAATTATCGTAATATAAGGAAGTTGGCTTCTCACTATCCGGCATGACTCCCAAATATGTGATGAATTTCTTCACCCAAACTCCCTCCTTTGCTGCATCTAATGCAATAATGTACACCGCCTCTGTGATCGAGTTAGTATTAGTATCTTTCTTGGAACTCTTCCAACACACTGCTCCTCCATTCAAGGTGTACACGTACCCCGAATTCGACTTGCTATTATCGACATCAGATTGAAAACTTGAGTCTGTGTAGCCTTCAACCTTAAGGCTACTACCTCCATATACTACTAAAAGATCCTTAGTCCTTCTCAAGTACTTAAAGATACACTTTACTGCTTTCCAGTGCTCCAAGTCTGGATCCGCTTGATACCTGCTCGTGACACTCAGAGAATGAGCTATATCAGGCCTAGTACATAGCATGGCATACATGATAGACCCTATTGCTGAGGCATAAGGTATCATATCCATGTTCGCCCTTTCTTCTGGAGTCTTTAGGGACATACTTGTAGAAAGTGATATCCCATGTCTCATCGGTATGAGACCTCTCTTGGAATTTTCCTGTTAGAACCCTTGCATATTCTAAACTTGGGGTTGATCTCTTTAGGGGATCGGCCTCCTTGGAACTCTATAGGGGTTCCTCTCTCCAAGTTGCTGCTCAAAGGCTGAATAAAAGATTCATTTATTGCCTATGAAAAGATGTGGAATACATGACTATTTATAGGGCTTCTAAACCCTAACTCCTAATAGGACTCTTACTTAAGACTCCTACTTCTAACCAACTCCTAATAAGACTCTTACTCAAGACTCCAACTTCTAGCCAACTCCTAATAGGACTCCTACTCAAGACTCCTATTCCTTTACAACTCCTTATTCTTCTCTAAGAAATAACCTCCTAACCCTAGCCGGCCACTTTACTTCTTTAATAGGGGTCGGCTTAGGTAGGTTTTACATGAATGTCCCTTTCAATTAGGACTCTCCTAGCTAGAGTCCTAATAAACCCGCCCTCTTCAAATCAGCCTTGTCCTCGAGGCTGACGATTCATGAATTTTGGGAATTTGATCTTCAAGTCATCATAGGTCTCCCAAGTGGCATCTTCTGTTAGTAGGTTTGCCCACCGTATTAGCAATTCAGTAGTGGATCGTCGTCGTCAAGTCACAATCCGTCGATCAATAATGGCACTTGACTAAGTCTGAAGTTCTCCTTGGGTAGTCATATTTGGTGGGTGGCTTTGGGCTATCTCCAAGCACCTATTTACAACTTCCATCTGGCCGTCAGTTTGTGGGTGATATGTCATACTCCTTTTCAATTTAGTACCCTACATATGGAATAACTTTGTCCAAAATCTGCTCGTGAAGATGCAAGTAGAATTTATCATAAGCACAATGCGTCCCTTGTAATTCTTTTGAGTCCCAATTGTAATGAGCCATGGGGCTTGGTGCTTCCTCCAATTTTTTTATAATCTTATTAGTCTCTGAATCTTCCTACCATTCCATCTTAATATCTTTAATAAAGTCGTTGGTCGGAAGTGAAACGGTCGAAACTTCAACTTGCTCAGGTAGCTACGAAAGCGCATCTGCAAGAACATTCTCTTTCCCCTTTTTGTAAGTTATTTCATAATCAAATCCAAAAAGTTTTATTACCCTTTTTTGCTGCTCAGGGGATGATATTTTTTGCTCCAAAAAGTACTTGAGGCTTTTATGGTCGGTTTTAATTTGAAATTGTCGGCCAATCAAGTAGGGTCTCCACCTCGTTGCTGCGCGCATAATGGCGAGCATCTCCTTATCATATGTTGACTTATTTTGATGGGAGGGAGATAATGCCTTACTAGTGTATGAGAGTGGTCGACCATCTTGCATGAGAATGGCTCCAATTCTGAATCCAGATGCGTCGGCCTCAATAATGAAGGGTCGGTTGAAATCTGGTAGTGTTAGCACTAGCGTCGTCGTCATGGCTGCCTTCAGTTTGTCGAAGGCAGCAAAGGCTCTGTCAGACCATTGGAAGACATCTTTTTTCAGTAAGAAAGTAAGTGGTGCACCGATCACTCCATGGTTTTTCACGAACTTACAATAGTAGCCTATTAAACCCAGAAAGCCGTGTAGCAATTTTATGTTCCTCGGGGTCAGCCAGTTTTGCATTGCTCCAATTTTGAAGGGGTCTACTGCCACACCTTCCTCTGATATGATATGCCCAAGATATTCCACCTTCTTTTGAAGAAAGCAAAAATTTATAATGGTTGTTGTGTGTTCAAAAGGTGGTTTTCGGTATGTCTTCTTTGTTATGTGCTCCCTTAGCAACTCATCTACTACTGGAATAGGGTATTTATCCTTGATGGTTATGCCATTGAGAACTCGATAATCAACACATAATTGTCATATTCCATCCTTCTTTCGTATGAGGAGCACCGGTGAAGAGTAGGGGCTGCAACATGGCCGAATAACTCCTGTTTTGAGCATATCTTATACAATCCTTTCTATTTCATCCTTCTGGAGATGTGGATACTAATATAGCTGAGCATTTGCTAGAGATTTGCCTAGAAGAATTGTTATACAATGATCATGCCGACGGGTAAGAGGTAGGTTGCGCGGTTCATCAAATATATCTGAAAATTCAGCAAGCAAAGGAAGTAGATTTGGATCTTCAAATTTTGTTGGCTCTCCCTTAGTTTGCTGCTCAAGTTGTACCAAAAAGTCGTTGCATGCTTTATGAAAAACCTTCTCCATTTGTTGTGTGCAAACCATCGTTACGTCGCCCTCACGTTTCCCATGCAGTATCACCTGTTTCTCCTTACTATAAAATTTTATAATTAGTTGCATAAAATTCGAAGAAATATCACCTAATGTCATCAACCATTTAATTCTGAGTATGGCCTCATGATCATCAAGAGGGAGGAGGAAGAAATCTATAATTATCTCTTGGTCCTACAGCAACAGTTTCACCTGCGGGCACCTATGATCACACTTCAAAATCCATCCGTTGGCAACCTTAACGACAAACCTGCTACAATTCTCAATAGGTAAGTTTATATGGATAGCAACCTTACTATTTAGGAAGTTATTAGTGCTGCCCGTGTCGATGAGAACAGTGATCGATTGTTGTTTGAGAAGGCCTCCAACTTTCATCGTTTACGAGTTTAAGTAGCCAACTAGTGTATGTACCGTAACTTCGGTCGGTTGTGACTCTTCTTCTGCATCTTCCTCTTCATGTTCAAGGCTCTCTTTTGGATGTTCAATGACCCTAGTCCTCCGAGCTTCATGGTTCAATTACTCCTCTTGATGTCGTGCGAAAGAGATGACTGCCATAAGCGTGTACGGTTGTCATGCTTTAACTTCTCCTCGGATCTCCAGCTTCAAGCCCTCAATGAAGGTCCTCAATAGCTGTTTTTGAGACCAATCATGAGTTTGATTAGATAATCTTTCAAACTTGGTTTGGTACTCTTGAATGGTGGAGGTTTGTCGGATCTTTGCTAGTTGTCCGTCAGTATTCACGTAATCGGTTGGTCTGAAGTGTATCAGTAGTCCTTTGAATTGCTACCATGAAAGGACTCCATAAGTATGTTCAAACCAGTCAAACCACTCTATAGCATCCCCTTCAAGATGTATAGCTGTAATTTTCACCATAGATGCGTCCGCGGTTTTGTGGTACCGAAAACTTACCATCTAGAAAAACTTACCCTCATGCATGGATAGTTGGGGTCAGTCATAGAGCCTCCCCTCCCTTGGAACTCATCTCTTCGGGCCTGGTGCGATTGGGCAAAGCTCTCTCCTTGATGTGATTTATTCGGGCTTAGTGGTCGGCCCAATCTAAGTAATCTCTTTGCTGGCAGTAAAAAAACACCTAATTCTTCTACCCCAAGTGGCCGAAAATGCTTCAAATGTCATGGTTTTGGGCATATCGCATATTGTCCAAATAGAAGGATTGTAACTTTGGTTGAAGATTATAGTGATGGAGGAGAAGATAAAATTGATGACGAACCAAAATACGATGATGATGAGGAAGAGATTACTTATGCTGATCATGGTTTGTCTATTGTACTGCAACGTAGTTTACAAGTGTCATATGTGGCAGACGATGAAAGTTGGGTGAGAAAAAATATGTTTCACACTAAATGCACTTCTCTTGGCAAAGTATGCTTGGTCATCATCGACAGCGGTAGCTTTGAGAATGTGATATCTTTGGAGATGGTACAGAAGCTAAAGTTGGATACCATCCCTCATCCGCATCCATACCAGTTATGTTGGCTGCAAAAAGGAAATGACATCAATGTAACTAAAAGATGTTTAGTTTCATTTTCTATTAGCAAATATTATAAAGATGAAGTATGGTGTGATGTTGCTCCTATGGATGCTTGTCATTTGCTGTTGGGAAGACCTTGGCATTATGATAGAAGGGTGTTGTATGACGACTACAAACATACTTATTCTTTTAAGGTTAATGAAAAGAAGATTATTTTAGCTCCATTACAACCATCCGAAATCAGTGCACTAAAAAAGAAAGTTAGCGCTTTTATGTCATATGGTGAATGCAAAGATGAATTAGATAAGGGTGGTCATGTTATGGCTCTACTAGTAGTAGAAGAAAATGAACAACACAAGGAGACACCAGAAATCATGAAACAAATCTTGGAAGAGTTTGAAGATGTTATACCAGAAGAGATTCCACATGGCCTTCCACCCTTGAGAGATATCCAGCATCACATTGATCTTATTCCTGGGGCTATTCTACCTAATAAGGCAACATATAGAATGAGTCCCAATGAGCATGAAGAACTTCAAAGGCAAGTTGATGAATTGGTTAAAAAAGGGTTAATCCGGGAGAGCATGAGTCCTTGTGTGATTCCTGCTTTGTTAGTGCCTAAGAAGGATGGTTCTTAGAGAATGTGCGTGGACAATCGCACCATCAACAAAATCACAGTGGACTATCGCTTTCCTATTCCAAGGTTAGATGATTTACTTGATCAATTGTGTGGTGCTTGTATTTTCTCAAAAATTGATTTGAGGAGTGGCTATCATCAAATAAGAATGAGGCCCGGAGATGAGTGGAAAACAGTATTTAAAACTAGAGAATGCTTATATGAATGGTTGGTTATGCCATTTGGGCTATCTAAAGCTCCTAGCACCTTCATGAGATTTATGAATCACATACTTAAGCCATGCATTGGAATATTTGTTGTAGTTTATTTTGATGATATATTGGTGTACAACAAGAGCGAAGAGGAGCATATGAATCATCTGAAAGAGATCTTTCTTATTTTGAGGCATCAAAAGCTTTATGCTAATCTAAAGAAGTGTGATTTCTTTACTTCTGTGGTGTTTCTAGGGTATGTTGTTTCAAAAAATGGAATCATGATGGATCAAAGTAAGGTAGAGGCTATTCTCAGTTGGCCAACACTTGCTTCGTTGCATGATGTGAGGAGTTTATATGGCTTAACTTCGTTTTACAGAAGATTTATCAAGGGTTTCAGCTCTATTGTCGCTCCAATCACTGAATGTCTGAAATGTGACAAATTCAAATGGACTAGTGAGGCTAATGATGCTTTTGAGCTTTTGAAAAGAAAGGTTACTGAAGCTCTTATCTTAGTTCTACCAAATTTTGATAATGTGTTTGAAGTTGAATGTGATGCATCTAATGTGGGAATTGGTGCTGTTTTGAGTCAAGACGGAAGGCCCATTGCATTTTTTAGTGAAAAGCTGAATGATACAAGAAAGAAATACTCTACTTATGATAAGGAGTTTTATGCGATTTATCGAGCTTTGTCTCATTGGAGTCAATATCTTCTCGCCAAGCCATTTGTTCTATATTCTGATCATGAGGCATTAAAGTTCATTAATCACCAGCACAAGCTAAACAAGAGGCATGCAGCTTGGGTGGAGTTCTTACAATCTTACAACTTTATAATTAAGCAGAAATCTGGTGTTCAAAATGTAGTTGCTAACGCATTGAGTAGAAAGCATTCTTTATTATTAGCAATGGAAGTCAAAGTGGTTGGATTTGAAACATTCAAAGATCTATATGAGAATTATGTAGATTTTGGCTCGATATGGCAGAATTATAAATCAGGTTCCTTTCAACAATTTTCTATCTTTGATGGTTTTCTTTTTCGAGCTAATGCTTTGTGTGTTCCATCTTATTCTTTGAGACAAATAATTCTAGCTAAAGCTCATGGTGGTGTTTTGGGAGGACATTTCGGTAGGGACAAGACTCTAGCTCTTGTTCAATCAAATTTCTACTGGCCAAAAATGTTCAGAGATGTGGATAGACATGTGAAGCAATTCCGAATGTGTCATTTGGCAAAAACAAGAAGTCAAAATTTTGGTTTGTACACTCCATTGCCAGTGCCAAATGCTCCATGGGAGGATGTGAGTCTTGATTTCGTTTTGGGACTGCCAAGAACTCAAAGGAACAAGGATTCTATCATGGTTGTTGTTGACAGATTTTCAAAAATGTCTCACTTTGTTCCATGCAATAAATCAAATGATGCATCTCATATTGTTGATTTATATTTTAAGGAGATTGTTAAATTGCATGGTATTCCAAGAACTATGGTGTCTGATCGAGATTCAAAATCTGTTAGTCATTTTTGGAGAACTCTTTGGAGGAACCTGGGTACTTCTTTGAATTTCAACAGCTCGCATCATCCACAAACCGATGGGCAAACTGAGGTAACAAACCGAAGCTTGGGAAATTTACTTAGAAGCTATGTTGGCAAGAATATTAAGCAATGGGATGTCATTCTTCCACAAATTGAGTTTGCCTATAATCGTTCTATGCATCATAGTCTTGGTAAGAGTCCTTTTGAGGTAGTTTATGGTGCTAATCCTGCTGGTCCTTTGGACTTAATCCTTCATTCTACAACAAAGCAATTTAGTAGAGATGCTGATGAAAGAGCTAAGCAGATAAAGAAGCTATATGAGGGTGTGAAAGCAACCATTGAGAAACAAAATGAGAGGTACATGCAAGCTGCTAACAAACACAAAAAGTAACACAAGGTCAAAAACAAAATCATTGTTTTGCAGAATTCATAGGGTCAGATTCAACAAATAACAGGATAGGCATTTGAATTCCAAATTTTTCAATCTATGTGTCAAAAGAAAGGTCTACAAGTCTAGTTTTGAATGAAGTCAGTTTGGTACAAATCAGAATTTCCAACAAGGACTTATAGTTATTTTAGTATCAAAAGGTCAGAAATTTTGATCCATGTTCCGTAACATCTATAGGCTCATTTGAAACAGATGTTTGGGTATGTATTCGACGTCCAAAATCTTCAAAATTAGTGTCAAAAGAAAGATATAAGAGTCTAATTTCAAACAAACTAGATCTGCTCAAATCCACATTTGGTGCTAAAAATTATAGCTGAAACAGTGTATAGGGGTCAGTTTACC
Organism: Musa acuminata AAA Group; assembly: GCF_036884655.1. NCBI lineage: Eukaryota > Viridiplantae > Streptophyta > Magnoliopsida > Zingiberales > Musaceae > Musa > Musa acuminata. The sequence goes on from NC_088345.1 coordinate 25,857,878, forward strand.
GAAAAATTTCAGATCCATGGTTTTATGTCCAAAGAGAGAAATATCAGGTTCTAAGCAAAAATCTTTCAGAATCAATATAAGAATAGAAACTAATATTTCTGTAGAATGGGGTTAGAATACTTGCCTTTGAGAATTATGACCCTAAATGAGAAGATTTGAACAAGAAACCTTAAAGCCCCAATTTTTTTCTTCTTCTTCTTCCCCTTTTTTTCCCTCTTCTTCTTTCTTTCTTTCTCTGTTCATCCACGTAGCTGCCTTCTCTAGTTCCTTAAGAACGAAGGCAGAGAGGCTTAAACGATGGGATTTGTGATTTTGTACATTTTGTAGTTTAATCCTTGTATTATTATATTTACAATTAGGTCCTTAGGGTTTACATATAGGTCCTCAGATTTTTTTTTTTTTAACAAATCCTCCAAATCTTATGAATAAGTTCTCAGATTCATACTTTGGCTCTTTTATCAAATTTAAAATAGATACTTATATTACAACTAGAAACTTATACGAAAATTCAGAAACGAGGGATGTTACATCTTGACCTCCTCTCCTAGAGATCTATAGGGATTTAAGGATATACGATCTCCTTAGGTAACATAATCTATCTCACACGTGATTTTTTATTTCGTGAATTTTTGTACATCAATCTTTACACGACGACGAACATATCTTTAGGAATTAGGAATTTTATTTTCTATTCTTCCACTACACATATGATGTCGCCCCCAAGATTCCCAACAATATTCACAAGAATATTCCTAAAATACTATAAGGCCGTTCAGGTCAGTTACAAACCAACTCTCTTATGAAATATTTATAGGAATATTCTCAAAAGATAATAAGGCATTTCGGATCGATTGCAAACTAGCTCTCCTATAGAATATTTATATAAATATTCCTAAAAGACCAAATGGTAGTTTGGGATGGTTATGAATAGTCTTCTCTATAGGATCTTTATGGGATATTATTAACCCTTAGGTTAGTATAAAAATATGTGCTTAGCTCTTCTATATTAAGGGAGGGAAAAAAAAAAAGATATAACTAAGGATTAACATAAGTATAAGGATTGGCTCGGGAAACCTCTCTCGACCTTGGTGTTTGTACAAGAACGAGATTGGAAAAATCATATTTTATCCTGAATGACTCATTGCATATGAATTAGGGCCACGTCGTGCCAACATAGATATCAACGATATTTTCTCCTAGCACCACCCAACCGAGTGATCAGCTTGACTTCTCTCGCTTCAGATTCCTACTTGCCAAAATAGTATGTAGTTAACTAGTTTAATTTCCACTTCCTCCCCCTGTCCAAGAATGATCTCCTGAGCATTAACTTAGGATTGACCTTTTGCTCAATACTAAAATCGACAGTTGAAGCATTTGAGACTGCATCAATCGTGGATGCATCAATTGAAGTATCTTCTATAGCTTCTTCTGAAGAAGTAATTAAATTATTCATGATTATATCTGAGTAAAATTTTTTTATTGTTCCATAATATGATCCATTCATAAAAGAATTATACAATTTTGACAAGTATACTTCCTCGTTCTCATTGTTGCATAGCATGTGTGGAGGTAGTGTCAATACTAAGCAAAGTCACCGAGGACAAAGCTACAATCAAGCAAGGGGTACTAAAGAAGATCCAAAAGGCGATGATGGACGGAGTGTCTGGGATGCCTCAAGATCTACACGTCGTGGGCTATCGGCTATTCGATGGCCAGCCTCCTCGCTTGGTCGCTTCTCCATGACCAACACCGCATCCACCCCGTCTCTCTGCTAGCCAAGGAATTCTATGACATTTCCAACGACAACGAGGTCATCCACCCCGTTGCCAACATGCAGCTCATAGAGGAAGCGAGTCGCCTTAGGCTTTCCTCTGACATGCTTTGGGATCTGCAACAAAAGCTTGTGCTTTTACTCTGAAAAATCTTTGAACACACGAAATCCGAACTTCGCCATCTAATAAATGCACCATCCAATAAATGCACCACTCGTGTTTAACGTTTACGCACATGGTTCCGTACAAAGGAAACAGTTAATAGATACGTAAACGCGTTACCACTAATAAATGCAAAGAGTGACCGTCCCGTGTTTGTATGCAGATTGGTAAACGTGGTGTATGCCCGTCTTGAGGTACGAGTTGTAGAAAAATGAAGGATCGATTGAATATAATCGCCATGCAAAGATACACAAACTTTAAATAAAAGCATGATAATGAATGCGCCCTTTTAAGATACATTAGAATTCCCATATTACTATGATATAGGGAGACAAAAAATGTAATAGTGGTGTGAGGAATTATTATCAAAGATATTAGTAATATATGGACAGAATTAAACGGTTATAATAAAGAGCAACCTTTTCTCGTCTTTTCTTTTCTTTTTAGTATCATTTCTTAAGTAATGATTTTGATTAAAATGTATTCCAGGTAAGATGCATCAAGCAAATGAAAAGAAAAAAAGATGACTGTAGACGAAACAACTCTTTAAGGCATCATTTATCTTTATCAATGTGAAGACTGAAGATTTTCTGCTGCTATAAAGATGAGTGAGACTAAATGCCTAAAATTTTGTTCAAGCAGCCATGGGACTTGAGATGGGCAATCCAACAGCCAGTTTGACAGTGATTAATTATGCTCTAGAATTTGCCTTGCGATGCAAAGGCACAGTTATTGCAAAAGAACGACAGCAATCCACACGCGTGTACACAGTTATTTGCTAAAAGAAAATTTCATAAGGTAAGCAAATAAGAAACAGAGGGAATCTATTATCATCTTCTTCTAAACAGAATTACCAACCTGGTATTGATTCACCATGCAATGCATATCAATTCCACTGCCTCATCATTTATTTCATACACAAATGGAAGACCTCTTTTGGTCATACTCTCAGCATGTTCATTTCGAGAGCCAATAAATAACTAGGAACAGGGTGCAAGCGGCAATGACGGCAGAAAGAATAAGTGTATCCTTGGAGCGTTTTCGTCTGATGGCACCTGCAAGCACCAGAGAATTAAGCAACCAGTATGACAAACATGTATGGGGATGACAAAATCTAGAGATAGAAGAGGCCTGGATACCGATGAGGCCTCGAATTTCAGGAAATCTATCACCAAGCTGCTTCACTTTCCCCTGAACATCACCAAATAAAACCCTTTGTGATCCCAATGCTGATCTTGTCGCTTGTGCTTGACCAATCACCTCATCAATCTGGATGATGGTAACAAAATGAACGCAATTCTTCACATCAAGAGACAAAGGTCGCTGAGATATCTACCATATAATAAGATCACGGATGGAACTAAGGTTTAATTTCAGAGAAGGAAGAACTATAAGATACTAATTAACATGCAACCGTATGAAGGATTTTTAATCCAAGATATGTATCTTAGAGTCAGTTAACACATTTAAAATGATACAATCTACAGTTTGAAAGTAGTATAGATACTTAAAGAGCATATGAATACAGAAGATCATATTTAGGGTGTGTTTGGGATAGCCACTTAATTTATCGTTGAAACAGGACTAGAAGGTACAAATTTCATATACAGATCATTGTGCAATTGAATCTCAGCTTAATAGTTGAAGTTGATTCTCCTATAAGATAGAGTGGGTTTGATTGTTTTCTCATGCATGCGTGTTAATAATTTTGGATTTTAAGGTTCGTCCTGAGATCTGGCCCCATGTTAACCTTTACCACACCCCCTTACCTCTCCCCTTATACAGAAGTGGATAGGATTAGATTTACTTATAGAAACAAAAAAACAGAGGTCATGTTCTTTACATATTAGTACTGTTTGCATCTAAACATGATAAGATACCCAGTACAATTAAAAGATGAACTAAAGCATGCAGCACCATATAATTTTTCAAGAAGCTGCTAATCAGCCCACCAGAACAAGGATTTCACAATCATGGCAAACATTTACTCAGTTGGCTATTAACAGTGTCATTAGCACATGCCACACCAATGTCCTAGCAAACATGTCGTTGTGATGTATAAAATGGCTTATGTAAGAAAGAGAGAGAGAGAGAGAGAGAGAGAAATTGAACAAAGAAATGGGATGAGTTTTGGATTCAACAATGTGTATCAGGCCTGCACATGCACATGCACGCTCATGTTTGCACATGTGCACACAATTGTGTGCAAAGGATTGAATATTTTATAAGCCAGAGTAACAACAAAAGGATCCTATAAGTTTAAGAACAAAAAAGTAGAACCAATAAATATCAAAAAATTTACCCTCACTATCTAAAACCTAAAGTTCAAACATATTTCACCCATAGAATATATGAATTATTAGCTGCACAATTTAATATTTATTCATAAAACATAATGAATGAGAAAGAAAAATTCTGGTGTTTAGTAGTTCAGAAAAATTCCAAATAAAAAAATTTAACTTGATGGAGGAAATTCGAATTAAAAAAATGGAGAAAACATGAATGCTTGTTTTGAATATTCTGAACTTATATAGTACATTCCATCAGCTGACTGGTGGTCCAATAATTCTATTAGATACTCGAATTGGCACATATATACATTGTATATATGCATGCATAGGTATATTGAATGATATGGGGATGCATTAAGCTTCGGTGAGGGAAACCTTTCAAGATTCAGAAATGCATTATACAATTAAAAAAGTCATCCAAAGTTGACTAATTTGCGTAAGTGATCCAAAGTTGCTCATAAGTGATGATGTTAGATCCAATAATTGATATGGCCATAAATTAGACATGCAAGACTATTGAACCTGAAAGTAAATTAATGACAAAACCAATAACACTAAGGATTAGAGACTTACATGACTTATATTTCCATGAATTGCTGCTCTTTCCCTCAGCAAATTTACCCTAGGTGACATACTACCTGATGCCTGTATGAAGCAACTCATCACAAAATCACAGGTAATATAGTATTAACCAATATTTTGATCTTTGCTCACCATTGATTCACTGATATCATCCCTGACTGAGTAAAGAAGTTCAGCATGCTCCCTTATGGAGTTCAAGTTCCCTTTAGTTCTTCTAAATTCCTAAGCATAATTTGAGTAAATATCAGTTAAGTTCTCAAATAAAGTATAACCAAGGGAAAGAAGAGAAAATGCGCCAAGAAGATGAGGAAAGTAACAGAACAGACATGTTCATGGAATCTTGGTTTTCTTAAATGAATTCATGTTAATGTTAGCACCACAAGCAACTCAAGGACATGGTTTCTCTTTCAATTATTAACACCAGTAAGTCAACTAAAATTCCAAAATGATTTGGAAACAAAGACTTTATACATCTTGCCGGAGTAACAAAAGGTAGATAAATAAGGTGATAATTGACTGGACACTAAAAAGGGTGTATCTAAGGCATGAGGCTCCCGCCAATGCGAGGTCTAAGGAGGGTCAATGTATGCAGCTTATATTTAAAGAGACTATTTCCATAACTCAAACCCTAGTCTCCCAGGTTGCAAAGGAGCAACCTTGCTGTTGTACCAAGGCCCGCTCTCATTACAGCAGTATCAATAGGAAAAGTAATTGGTATAGGTAGTCTGCACACTGCTCAAGAACACTTTGCATCAGTGCATGAGATTCTTTAACAAGAAAACTAAAATAAATTACTGCTGGTAAATGCACATTCCATTTACAGAGATGACTGCAAATCATAAGAAATAGGTATTTTCATATACTAAATGAAATATCTTATAAATTTAGTTTATAGATCAACAGATGGATTATGATGACAACCATGAACAGGAAATATCTTAACTAAAATGCATTGAATTGCAAGGAAAACAACTGGTAACCAGAAACATATATGCCAACGACCGAGTCCATCAAATACAAACTAATGTTATGTCAAATGACAATCTTAGACAAGCAGTAAGCTATTACACATATTGTCATTGGTTTGAAGTAAATAAATTATTCAGGGAACATTGGGACATTACAACATTTCTGAAAACTTTTTAGCATAAGGCTTCATAATTTCATTGATTTGTCGCTGAAAAGTTTGCAGTAACAGACATAGGAAACCCAATGTGTAGTCAAGCATATGGAATTTAATCATTCAGCATTCGCATAAATGCATCTACTGTGGGATCTGATAAATACATATTCAAATAATTGAGCATAACTTGAATCTTTGGTATGGATTTAATACACAAACAGAACTTATTGCTGAGTACACCAAAGGAAAATGCAATGCAAAGATATACAAGAATTATTTTCTCCTTTATAAAGACATAGATATTTGTTATCTAGATCAACAAATATAACTAGCCAGAGGATAAATTATCAGCTACAGAAACAAGGTATAGAGCAAAGTAGTACACATGTAATACACAACCATACAGAATCACTCATAAAGCTTACATATAGTGGTAAAATAATAGTGAGAAAAAGTCTTCAGTTGTGGCCAAATATTTTTTGGCTATTTATTTTTCATAGCAATCATTTCCTACTATTCTTTAAAGACCCTTTTCAACCTAAGCTGATAATCTGGTAGTTGCATGAAGAAATATCTTTCTATGCAAAAAGGGTTTAACTTGAAAGTTCAATCAGAATAAAAAAACAAGTTCTAGAAGAGTGAGCAGTGATGATTCAGCTAGAAAATTAGTTGACTAAGCTGTCAGGCTCATATAGCAAAGTATTGAACATAAAAGCAAAAACACTGACCTGTGTGAATTCATGAAGTATATCTCTATGCCTTGCAAGTTTCTGGTTTATAGAAGTTGTAGGTGCTGCTGATGCAGCACAACGGCTCATGGCATCATTAATATCCAGTAACTTCTCGAGTAAGGACTGAATTTCCATCTCCATGGATTTCCATGATCTGCTGGATCCTATAGTGGGTGATCCATTGTCTCCATAACCTGAATACCCATCTTTTTCATTTTAGCAGAGAGATGATATTAACTGATTATCAAGGACATAATAGACAGGAAAATACAGGAATACATATTACAGTTCACTTTTTCTGGAGACATTGTTATATGCTCATGCTTTACTGGACAAAATAATAATAGTTATCTTCTTAGTGTGCACTTTTTTCATCGACAGCGACACAAAATAAACTTTGCTATTGTATGCATTTCTCATATTTTCTCTTACATCATATATCGTTAGTCTCTAGATCAATATGCAAATAATAGATACATGCAAATTGCTGTGCCTGCTCAAGAGCTTCAAGACTTGTCCCCCCATGAAAAAACTAAAAGATAGACAAACAACTTCATTCCAATGGCTGGAAATTTTGGATTTCTGACTCCAAATCACATTAAAAGATAGACATACAACTTCATTCCTAGTTCTTGGAAGGATTCCAACCATCCAGATCTGATTACATCACTAGAGCCATAAAGTAATATTTCTTGTATTCCTATTTCCTAATTAGCTGTGTATAAGCACATATAGAAAATGTTTAGAATTGCTTCATGCATGTGAACAAGTATTAGCCAGACAATTTATTGCGATCTGATCACCACACAAGGAAATCGTAACACCCACGAGTCGATTTTCAATCGTTCTAAGAATTGGGGATTAAATCAAAACTCTAAATGTGGGAATGACGGTAATTTCATTCCGATTCTTTAAGCTTAACATGAAGTGTGGGATCCAAGGCATCGGATGGGGTGAGATCACAGGGAAAATGAGGAGTGGGAACTAGACCGGAGGAAGAGTGGGTGAATCTGGAAGCGAGCTTGGCGTAGGAGGAGAGCTTGACATCGAGATCGCCCTCGATCTTCCTGGCTTCCTTGCGGAGCTCCTCCCACCCGGATTCCTGGAGGTGCAGGCTCGAATCCCCCATCCCTCCTCTCATGTCGCTTCTCCTTATCCTCCTCCGCCACTTCTCATATGAGAGAGATGGAGCAGAGAGCGGCAGCAACCAATTACCAATTCGTAGAATTTCCCCGATCGATTCCTGGGATGATACCTATATCATCCTTTCCTTTTTGCCCTCAAGGTTATGCAACTCTCAGAACAAAAAAGCGAACCAATACATTCACAAATATATATATATATATATATATATATATATATATCGATTTTTCTGAAAAATAACTTTTTAAATGTATTTTTCAGATGGTACGCATTTTCATTTTTCTCAAAAATTATTATTTATAATTTCCTATTTATTGTTTATATTCTTATTTTAATTTTTTTTAATATTTCAAAACTATCTTTTCATAAATAAACATAAATATTATCTTCTTCCTCACCCCTCCTCCTATTCTTCTCTTCTTTTTCTTCGTTTTCCTCCTCTTCTTCTTTTTCTTTTTCCGATTCTAGATAATAATGAAAGGGTAACAAATGAGGTTAGAGCATAGGTGGGGGAGAGATAACCAACGATAAGCACAAAATAAGGGGCGACGATCAAGAGTGCGGATTAGGGGTAATGATTAAAAAGAAGTGTGAGCTGCAAGGTGATGATTGATGACAGGTGTAGATTGAGAGACATTGATCGATTAAGGAGCATTGTGGAGCGTTTGACAATAGTAATTGCAGGTGATGTGGGGTAAAGGAAAAAAAAAAAAAAGGGATAAAATCATAATTAGAGAAATTATAAATAGTATAATTTTATTTTTTAAATTTTTTAAGAGATTATAAATAGTAAACGGGTTGTTAGTAGTAAAAAATGACTCTAAATAGTAAATTTCTCTTCCCAACCAATCACCTTATATTACAAATATTTTAAAAATTCCCCTCAAACTGTCATTTGTTTTCTCACCCATTTTATGAGTAAACCCTATGATCAACCCATAGGGTAAACTAGTCCAATTGGATGAACTAGTCAGTTTGGTATAACGAGAGTGATTTAGTAGAAACTACCATTTACGGTAGACTGCTATTTAGTATAACTACTATTTCACTTATAGATCTCAATATTTTTAATGTAGTATTTTTTTATTTTTCATATATATTTAATTATTCATTGTCGTTGAATCTCGGATTTTGATGATGAAACTAATTGATTGTGTTTAAATGTTTGACTACATTTTGAGTGATACAGGTCTACTCGATCAGGATTAGACAATTAACGCAGGAGGAATTGACGTTACGTCGGAGGAGATCACGTCAGGATATTGGATGGCAGAAGGCTTCGGGCGTCGGGCATCGGGCCAAGGAGAGCGAAATTGCGCCAAGGATATCGGGGTTGCGGAGGTCAACCGCCGATTGGGCAACAAGCCGCAAGAGAGGACGATGCACCGAAGAATCGGATGAAGCGCCAACCAATGACGTGCCGGGCAACAGAATGTCAATTTGCGTTATAATAATTGTCTAGATCGGAGTAGAGTGTTTGCTTGTGTGTGCAGGATTAACTACGATAACCAGAAAACACAAAGCGAGAATACCGGAGTCAAGTTCGATGGACGTTTAAGAGTCCGAAGAATCGTCAGAGATGCTGCCAGAACCAACCGAGAAGAAATCGGGAACTTGTCGGAATTTTCGGAAGTTCGCCGAAGAGATCGTCGGAGGTTCACGGAGATCACCGAGAAGGCTTGGCTACTCATTAAAGTCATCACAAGTTCGGGAGCTTGCTAGAAGCCCGCCAGCAGAAAGTTCGTCGGAAAGCTCGCCAGAACAAGACTCGACGTTCGCGGTTGAAAATTTGCTTAGGATGTGTTTTGGTTATGTAGTCCACTTGTAATTAGGATTAGGATTAAGAGATAATCCTATATCCTGGTTAGGGGCCAACTGGGCCCAAAGTCAGAGTTGGTTTAGGCTAAAAATTAAGCTAAACCAGCGAACTAGAGAGCCAAGATTGAAGCCCAACTAGTGGCTGAAAACACTGTAGTCGGGCTGAAAACACTGTAGGCGGTGGCACCGCCCAACACCCGAGAGCTGGGCGGTGACACCTCCTGGCTGGGCGGTGGCACCGCCCAGCACCCGAGCCCTGGGCGGTGGCACCGCTTGGCTGGGCGGTGGCACCTCCAACAGCGGGAACCCAAAGAGAATTCAAATTTTGAAGCCCAAATTTGAATCCTCTTGAGGCCTATAAATACCCCTCAAATCTCAGCTGAGAGAACAACTTTTTGAGCAGCAAGAGTTTGAGAGAAGGGTCTTAGAAAAGTGTTAGCTTGTCTTCTTTTCAATTTGCTAGTGTTCACCTCATCTCTTCTCGAAAATTTGTAAAAGAGTGAACCGCTTGTAAAGAGTTGTAAGAGGGGTATTTACCCTTCCATTTCAAGAGACTTGCTAGTGGAAGGTGGGAGCCTCATCGAAGAGGGGCCTCGTAAGTGGAGTAGGTCATTTGACCGAACCACTCTAAAATCGGCGTGATCCTTGGTTTGCATTTCATTATTGCTATTTACATTATTGCAAACCTTCTTAAATGCTTTAGTTCCTTATTACTTTTGCTGCGCATATTTAAGAATACGCTTTCAAGACTAAGCTTTTCAAGTTCCGTTCTTATCGTACGAAAGATTTTCTAAAACCGAAGTTTTAATCCGCTGCACTAATTCACCCCCCCCCCTCTTAGTGCTGCTCCGATCCTAACAGTTGGTATCAGAGCCACGGTTTTCTACTTTGGTTTAACACCCAAATAGAAATGGCTCTTTATGGCTTTCAAGAGGGTCACTCTCTCATTCGTCCTCCCTTTTTCAATGGGACGGACTACACTTGTTGGAAAACTCGAATGAGAGTTTTCTTACTTTCTTTGGATTTGAATTTATGGGACATAGTCAAAAATGGATTTGAAATGTCTTCTCTCCCAATGAACCATTGGAATGATTTGGAGAAGAAGATGTTTTCTTTAAATGCAAAGGCTATGAATGCCTTATATTGTGCACTTGACAAAAGTGAATTTAATCGCGTTTCGATGTGTGACTCGGCTTTTGATATTTGGAGAACTCTAGAGGTCACTCATGAAGGCACTAGCCGAGTGAAAGAGTCCAAAATCAATATTCTTGTGCATTCTTACGAACTTTTCCGGATGAAACCAAGTGAGTCCATCGGAGACATGTACACCCGGTTCACGGATGTCATCAATGGACTCAAAGCTCTTGGTAAAAGTTTTTCTAATTTTGAACTAGTCACTAAAATCTTAAGATCCCTTCCAAAAAGTTGGGATCCAAAAGTTACGGTCATTCAAGAGGCCAAGGACCTTAAAACATTCACTCTCGAAGAACTTATTGGGTCTCTAATGACCTACGAAATGAACAATGTGACAAAAAAGAAACTCGAGAACAACCTTCCAAATGATAGGAAGGATTTGGGACATAGAACACATGAAGACCACTCGAGCATAAGCTCAAGTGATGGTGAACTTAAACTACAAATGAAACAAAAATTAAAAAGCAAAAAGAATGGAACTACTTGCTTTGAACGCAAGAAGAACAAAAGTTGGGATGAATTGAGCTCTTCCGAAGACGAGGAGAAAATCAAGAAAGGCGAGGTGGCAAACTATGCCTCACCCTCTTACAACAATGAGGTAATCAAAATCCCACTAATTTATTTCGAAATTACATAATACTTTCTTGAGTTATTTTTAATTTAGTTTAGGATTAATTTTCTTGAAAATTGCATGTGTTATGTTAATGCAGTAAAATGTTAAATATAAATCTAATGCTTATACACCTAGTAAGATTAATCTTATATATGTGCTTGAGAAGCAAGAATTTGTATTTTGACAATTTCCATATTGATTTTCAATGACGATGCATGACTTTTGAATGGAAGGCTTGATGATTTTTTTATGAACCTTATCTTTGATTTTCAAACATGATGTATAGTTTTGACATAAGAACAAAAATTTGAAGCATGCTAATATAAAGTCAATCATATAAAGTAAAACTAAAGAAATTTTAAATATCTATAAGAATCATTCAAAATTATATTCAATAAAACCTTACTTGATGTTGTAATGAAACCATTGAAAGTTTTGATGCTATGATTTGATGATTTTATGCATGAGATTGTAAAGTTATACATGATGATTTTTATGATTTATTGGTCTTGATGGTTTTTATGATAAAATTCATTTTTCGATCCTAAATGTTGATGCACTTTTTTATCTAGCATAAATGACATGAATTTAAATAACTAAAAAGAGAAAAGCATTGTTCTTGAAAATTATTTTTCTCTATCTTGTTGATTTATATGAATCCCTTGAAAATGAATTTGGTTTGATGATTTGAATTAGAAATGAGTTATATCAAAATCATGATATTGATTTGACAAAATTGAATGAGTTGTAAACAAATGATGATTTTTCTCTTGAATACAACTTGTAATATTTTTACATATATATTTTCATCTTGATTTCTCGATATTCGATACATGAAATTTTTCCATGAATCAAAATTCTTTCATGATGTGATTCTTCTTGGTATTCACTAAAAATGATACATTCAAATTAACCTACTCTATTTGACATCTTGATAATTTATGACTTGAATATCATGTACAATATGCTCATAATGATGATTGAGTTATTTATGAAAAATGGAAGATATAGTTTTGAAATTTTGCATGTTCGAATTTGAAAATATTTGATATGCATGAAAATATTAAACATTTTGAAACCATGTTTTAGTGTTATGCTTAATGATCATGCTTAATAAATTTCGAAATTATGGATGATGAATCTTTTACGATTTATGGATCATTGATTTTTACCATAATGAAAGTACCTTATTGATTTTTGTTGTAATAAATCTTACTCTTTCGGTTTTAAACATGATAAATGTTTTTATTTGGTATAAATGAAACAAAATCATATGTTTTGAAATAATCGAAAAGAGGATAACATTCTTGAAAATTATTTTGCTCAATCTTATTGATTTTGATGAATCCATTTGTATCATCTTTGTGAATCTCTTGGATTTTGATAATGATTTTGATGATTTAAATTTAAATAATTTTTTATTGAAATCATGATCTTGATCTCTTGAAATTCATAACATGAAATCCTTTATGAATCAACATTTTCTTTTCTATTTAAAAGGAGATTTGTCGAAATGTTTCATAGTCTTTTAGTATTCATAATCTTGACAATTATGTTTTGAAACTTTATGTAAACCAAGAATGTTCATCATGATTCTCTCTTTGAATATTTAAAGAGGAGAATTTTCTAGATGGTTCATGATTTTGATGATTGAATATTTGATATGCATGAATTGAGATCTTGCTCTCCTACCACTCTTTTTGCTATTCACCAAAAGGAAGACTAATTCTAATAAACCATGATATGCTATATGAATTTTATTGTATTCATGAAGTAAGATCTCATCACTAATTTTTGTTTATATTCCTTCATGTGATGATATGAATGTATGAAACACTTATGATATGATTTTTTATACAATTCCATGTATTCGTGAAATATTAATCTCATCACCCAATTAATTCCTCTTGATACTCCTAATGTGATGAAGTGAAATTATGCATGAAATACAAATGGGGATAAGTTTTTGGTAGGATATAATTTGACAAATTGATACCATCATGATATGAAACATTTATGATTTGCAATGATATATGCAATACTTGTGCTTTCTAATTATGATGTGATGTATTACATATGATGTAAATCATGATTTAAAATACTATGAGTTGTCGCTAAAATGATGTATTATAAATATTGATTTAATGTTTTGTATCATGAATACTCTAAATGATGAATATTTGGTATCATGATCAAAATGTTGACAAATAGTTAAAAATTTTAGTATCATGTATGATATCCTTATAATGTTGATCGATTTATTCAATATCATGCATGAATGAATATAAGGTTTTTGAAAATGTGCATATTCTAATTTGAAAATATGATGATGCACAATTAAGATTGATACTTACCTTTGTCATAATTGATGTAATGGGTCTTCCCTTCTTTTTGACAATGACAAAGGGGGAGATAGCTTGCTTGCACAAGTCAAGAAGATGCAAAAACTTGATTGCTTGCTTGCCTATCTTAAGTAGCAAAGATTGCTAACTTGCTTATTTCAAGAAGCAAAAGTTGTCTTCTTGAACATCATTATCTTGCCCATCTCAAGAAGCAAGACTTGCAACCTGCACATTGCAATAGGAAGTAAGAATCGATAGCTTACACACTTCAACAAGAAAGCTATCTTGTATTTGCTTTTGACATTTTTACTAGCTTGTATGTTACAAAACTTGCTCACTTTTTCAAATACTTTGCTAGCTTGCACTTTGTAAAGGAAGCAAAAATAACACTTCTCAAAAGAGAAGAAAAACTTACTGTCTTGAACATCTTTAATATGCTAGCTAGCATGATGTACAATTTGCTATTTTGAATATTACAAAGAAATACTATCATGCACATTGCAAAGAAAAGCAAAGTGCAATCGTGCACAAGAAGCAAGTGTTGAATTGCCATGATTGAACTTAAGAATCTTGCTATACTTTTGTGCTTATATGTTGTGATGAAAATCTCGCTTTATGTTGCAAAAACTTGCATATCTTTTAAAATAGCTAGAGCTACTTCTTCTTTTTGTTGATGACATAGGGGGAGAAGTATATTGATGACTTCATGCATTGAATTAAATATTTTATATTTGCATGATAGTTTAAATGTTTTTCATAACATGTGATGAATGTTACTTGGATTTGGGATAATCCAAGTGTTCTATCAATGGCATATTGATAGGGGGAGTTTAGTTAAACTCCGGGGAGTTAAGGTTAACTCCGTTAGTCATCAATTAGTTGTCATCATCAAAAAGGGGGAGATTGTTGAATCTCGGATTTTGATGATGAAACTAATTGATTGTGTTTAAATGTTTGACTACATTTTGAGTGATACAGGTCTACTCGATCAGGATTAGACAATTAACGCAGGAGGAATTGACGTTACGTCGGAGGAGATCACGTCAGGATATTGGATGGCAGAAGGCTTCGGGCGTCGGGCATCGGGCCAAGGAGAGCGAAATTGCGCCAAGGATATCGGGGTTGCGGAGGTCAACCGCCGATTGGGCAACAAGCCGCAAGAGAGGACGATGCACCGAAGAATCGGATGAAGCGCCAACCAATGACGTGCCGGGCAACAGAATGTCAATTTGCGTTATAATAATTGTCTAGATCGGAGTAGAGTGTTTGCTTGTGTGTGCAGGATTAACTATGATAACCAGAAAACACAAAGCGAGAATACCGGAGTCAAGTTCGATGGACGTTTAAGAGTCCGAAGAATCGTCGGAGATGCTGCCAGAACCAACCGAGAAGAAATCGGGAACTTGTCGGAATTTTCGGAAGTTCGCCGA
Source organism: Musa acuminata AAA Group (assembly GCF_036884655.1). Classification (NCBI taxonomy): domain Eukaryota; kingdom Viridiplantae; phylum Streptophyta; class Magnoliopsida; order Zingiberales; family Musaceae; genus Musa; species Musa acuminata. The sequence goes on from NC_088345.1 coordinate 25,873,079, forward strand.
AGAGATCGTCGGAGGTTCACGGAGATCACCGAGAAGGCTTGGCTACTCATTAAAGTCATCACAAGTTCGGGAGCTTGCTAGAAGCCCGTCAGCAGAAAGTTCGTCGGAAAGCTCGCCAGAACAAGACTCGACGTTCGCGGTTGAAAATTTGCTTAGGATGTGTTTTGGTTATGTAGTCCACTTGTAATTAGGATTAGGATTAAGAGATAATCCTATATCCTGGTTAGGGGCCAACTGGGCCCAAAGTCAGAGTTGGTTTAGGCTAAAAATTAAGCTAAACCAGCGAACTAGAGAGCCAAGATTGAAGCCCAACTAGTGGCTGAAAACACTGTAGTCGGGCTGAAAACACTGTAGGCGGTGGCACCGCCTAGCTGGGCGGTGGCACCGCCCAACACCCGAGAGCTGGGCGGTGACACCTCCTGGCTGGGCGGTGGCACCTCCAACAGCGGGAACCCAAAGAGAATTCAAATTTTGAAGCCCAAATTTGAATCCTCTTGAGGCCTATAAATACCCCTCAAATCTCAGCTGAGAGAACAACTTTTTGAGTAGCAAGAGTTTGAGAGAAGGGTCTTAGAAAAGTGTTAGCTTGTCTTCTTTTCAATTTGCTAGTGTTCACCTCATCTCTTCTCGAAAATTTGTAAAAGAGTGAACCGCTTGTAAAGAGTTGTAAGAGGGGTATTTACCCTTCCATTTCAAGAGACTTGCTAGTGGAAGGTGGGAGCCTCATCGAAGAGGGGCCTCGTAAGTGGAGTAGGTCATTTGACCGAACCACTCTAAAATCGGCGTGATCCTTGGTTTGCATTTCATTATTGCTATTTACATTATTGCAAACCTTCTTAAATGCTTTAGTTCCTTATTACTTTTGCTGCGCATATTTAAGAATACGCTTTCAAGACTAAGCTTTTCAAGTTCCGTTCTTATCGTACGAAAGATTTTCTAAAACCGAAGTTTTAATCCGCTGCACTAATTCACCCCCCCCCCCCTCTTAGTGCTGCTCCGATCCTAACAATTGTTAGGATTGTAAAGACACTAAGGGGGAGGGACGAATTAGTACTTTCAAAATAAAGTTTCGATTTGAAAAATTTTGATAGAAAAATACATATCGGAAATGCATTCAACTTAGAATGTGAGTAGGAGTAGTGAATAACTAAATCAGTTAGTGATAATAAGGAAAAATATAAAGAGAAATACAAACAAATTTATAGTGGTTCAATCGTTCCGACCTATGTCCACCCTCGATTCCTCTTCTCTTGAGACTATCGACTTTTACTACTGATCTTCTTTTCAATAGGTGAAGATCAACTATTCTTGTTACCACTCTTTATTTTTTCCATAAGCTGATAAGAGAACCTTCACACATCTCTTTTATAAGAAAACCTCACACTTCCCTTAGAATGACCTCTAAACTCAAGGAGGAAGAGACTCAATACTTTTCAAGAGAGTTTACACACTTCAAATCATAAGGTTTCGTGCTTTCACTAACTAAGCATGATTAAGATATTTATAGACTCTAACTGACTTCAAAAATTGAGTCAAAAATTTAGATCCCTGGGTTTTCGAGGTATTGGTGGAACTACAACTTGCGTCGGGTAATACTACCACCATACAGAGCTTGGGAACTTAGGCTCTAGTAGTACCACCACTTGCTTGGGTAGTACTATCGCTTGATAGAGCTTGGAAACTTGGGCTCTAGCGGTACCACCGCTTGCTTGGGTGATACTACTACTTGACAAAGCTTGGGAACCTGGGCTCTAACGGTACTACGACCATCGAGATTCCCAGAAAAGCACAATTTGTGCTTTCTAGCTCACAAGTGATACCATTGCATGGACCTAGTTGTACCACTGCCCAACCCAACCCCAGGTCATTGAATTGGCCTTCTAATAGACCCAATTCGACCTTGGTTCAGGCCCAATGGACTCCTAATCAAGTTGGCATGGTTATACCCCAAAACTAACTCAATTAGACTCTAAATAACTTTGATTAAGAGTTAACAACTCTAATTATAATCATGAAGCTTTCAGCACATTGTCCGACATGTAATCTATTCTTCCGACACTTCATTCGAACTTCTGACGCATCATACTTCTCTTCGGTGAATTGTCCGATCCATTAGCATGTTGACCTCCCATAACATCCGATCTTCTTGGCCCAATACTCGATTCTTCCGACCCGATCCTTCCGACCTAATGCTCATACTCATGGCACGAAGTCTATCCTCTAGCACGTCGACTAATCCTCTAGCCTAACATCCAATATCTAACATGATGCTCTCCGGTCCAAATTCTCTTGCATCAATTATTTGTCTTTCGATAGTTTAAGTCCATGATCAAAATTTTTCTTACGTCACTTATCTAAAATGCTTATTAGTCCACAAACTCATCAATTGATTTCATAATTAAAATCCGGGATTCAATAATCTCCCCTTTTTTTATGATAACAACAAATTGATGATGGAGTTTTAACTAAACTCCCCCAATCTATATGTTATTTTGTAATGAACTTGAATTCAAAAATGATAACTTTTCAATGTAACTCTTTGAATTAAGTCAAAAAAAATTTTACTATAAAATCATAGTCACTTTCATTGCAAAGGTCATATATATAATTTTAGTTTTTATTGCAAAGATCAAAATAATCATTGCACACTTCATATACATAATTAAAATATCATTGCATAACATAGTTAAAATATCATTGCATCCATCCCATGCATAATTCTAAATCATTATAAAATCAAATTAATCACTACATACATCAAAATTTTAAATCATTATAATACAAGACATCCTAATTTTTCAACATTATCAAAGAGTACAATTGACTTCTCTCCCATTGTTATCAACAAAATAAATAGAAATGTGTAAGTTACTATTCCTCTCTCCTCCTTTCTCCTCCTTTCTCATCATAAAAAAGAAGAGAAGGATATCATAGGTTCATGGTGCTATTTCTCTTCATTTACATCAATGCGTCAATTATAAAACTATTTTGATATCACATAAGGATATTAATATAAAAAATAAGTTTAAGTCAAGAGAGATCAATTTGATGATAGGGTATACAAGTCATGAATACATTGTTAGGATCAAGAGCGGCACTAAGAGACGGGGTAAATTAGTGCAGCGGAAAACTTTCGTTATTTAAAAAAAACTTATTTCGATTGAAACCTATTCCAACAAGAATGGTTTCAATTCAATCTGTTTCGGAAGGAATTTAAACTCAAAACCTTTCGTGAAAGTGCAAGAGAAGACTAAGGTGATTTGCAGTAATGTAAATTACATAAATGAAAAGCGTCGGTTTCGTAAAGTCTTTGTACGATTAAAGCCGAACTCGTAAGATATTTACGTGAAAGCGTATGTAGACATAGTTAAAACACAGTAAGGAGGAGAGGCAGTTTGCTATAAAAGAAAAGTTGCTCAAAGTAAATGCAAACTGAGTTTTAGAGTCGTTCGGTCAACATGACCTACATCCACTTTCGTCTTCCTCCTCCGACGAGGTCACTGACGTCCACTAGAGGCCTTTCTTCAATATGCGAAGGCCAACCACCTTTTACAGCTTTTCTCCTTTTGCCGGGTTTAGGAGATAACCCTTACAAGTTTCACTCCTCTCTTGAATGATCTCAACACTTAGAAAGAGAGGGGGAGAACTCTAGCACTTTTACAACTCCTTAACACTTCAAAGACTTAAGAATATATCAAGATTTCATTACCCTTTCATGCAGAAAAGGATGGGATATTTATAGACCCCAATGGCTTTCAAAAATGGAGCCAAGAAGTGTCTCATATTGGATTTCTAGGGTACTAGCGTACTACCATTACTGGGCAGTATTACCGCCTAACACCTGACATTGGGAGGTACTACCGCTTAGTCTGGGCAGTACCACCACTTGACAGAGCTCGAAGATCGAGCTTTGGCGGTACCAATGCCTAACAGGGGTGGTACCACCGCTGGCAGCAATAACTGCCGGCGGTACCACCGCTTGACAGGGGCAGTACCACCACCCAGAATTCTTGGGAGACCGAGTCTCCCAAGCGGTGCCACCATCGGCCAGGAATTTAAGAGCTGAATAGGCTACTCTATTCGGCCCAATTCAGCCCTAACAAGGGCCCAGTTGGCCCCTAATTAAGTTAGTGGGATTATCTCTCAATCTTAACTTAATTTACACTCTAACTATGACAATTAAGACATGTTTACTGCACTTCTTATTTCGGTGCGTCAATTGCTCTTCCAATGAGCTTCCGGTGTACTTCCGGCGAACATTCGATAAACTCTCGGCAATGCTCCGGTGGACTCCCGGTAAGCTCCTGGACTTTGCAACGATCTTCTTGGCAAGTTCCGATGAGCTTCTATGGTAAGCTCCTGGACTTCTCGGTTGGTTCCCGAAGAAATTCCGACGAACGTCAAGACTTCCATCGAACTCTCGAACTCCCAACGTGATCTCGATCTTGACTCCGGCACAACACCTGCTTTATGTCTTACATCGTAGTTAATCTTGCACACTTTTCTTAACATATAGATTAGATCAAACAAATTATAATTGACTTCATTATCAAAATTTGAGATTCAACAATCTCCCCCTTTTTAATGATGACAATCAATTGATGACGGAGTTAACCTTAACTCCCCCTATCTATATGTCATACTTAAGAAAAGACATTTTTGAATTCATGGCCTTTGAATTCAAGAGACATATTGATAAGTTAAGTTCATTTAAACTTATCAATACACACATCATGATTCCTATCATGATCTAACATTTTCAAAATGATGTCAAGGCATGACATCCATTTTCAAGTCTAATATTTTAAATATGAAAGATGACAAACATAGCAATTCATCATTATATGACAAGATATCAATTATAAAATTATAAGTTAAGCTCTAAATATCTTATCATAATGAAGAAAATTTATCAAGAAAACATTTCAAGTATATATGATGAAATACATTGCATACATTTGTCATTAATTTACCATATTTTGATATTATTTCTCCCCCTCATCAACAAAAAGGAGAACAATTCAACAATGCAAGTGTGGTAAAAATTCATGTCACATTTCAAATTTAAAAAATTCATACCAATTATATTTCAAGTATTCATAACATGGTATCATTCAAAAGTTCTCAACATTAAAAGTTATAAACATTAAAAGAGATGGCTTCCATCAACTTCTCCCTTTTTATTTTTCATTAAAACTTTGCATGAAGAAGGAGAGTAAGGAGGAAAATCCATTGAGAACCAACTTTGAATGAAGTTAAAAATGATAAAAGAGTTTCATTAAATCATGCTTCAGTTTTCACAATAATAAAAATATTCATGTGAAATCAAATCCTCATTCTTGCAAGTGTTCATCTCATAAAACATCATAAAAATTCTTCCTTTATTAAGAAAGAATTCATGTGAAAGAGTCATCATATAAAGGATAAAAGAAATTCGTGAATAAGCCTTCAAATTCATTTCTCAATAAAAATTCACAAGAGATAAATATGAGAGATGCATTTGTCAATGACTTTCATGTATAAATACTTCATGCATTCATAAAATGTTTTGTCATAGCTTTTCATCACTACTTGTATTAGGTAATATCATTAGTGCTTTGTAGTACTCAAAGATTAAGAATCCGATATATGATTAAAACTACTCAATATTTAATAGAAATCATAATCATCAAGGTAAACATGATATTGCATCATTGTATGATAACATGTTCATCATCATAGAGACTTTTACATCAAAGCACAAAATTTTCAACATCAAAGTAAACATGTTATTGAAGCATGCAACCTTATCATCATGTGAAATTCACATCATACAAGTATCAGCACATAATTTAAGTGAGTGATCAAAGAATCAAGAAAGTCCGAAATCGAAATTTAATAGATTCATGCATTCGGACATATTAACATTCCTAACTCTATTATAATAAAATCAAATTATTCTTAAAGGCTTTGTAAAAATATCGGCTAATTGATGTTTTGTATTAATAAACTCTAGGACTACATCATGATTAGTGACATGATCTCGTATAAAGTGATGCTTAATGTCAATATGTTTTGTTCTAGAGTGTTGAATGAGATTCTTTGTTAAATATATTACACTTGTATTATCACATTTTATGGGGATATTTTTAAGATGAATCTTTAATCCTCTAAAGTGTTTTTCATCCACACAACTTGTGCACAACATGCACTAGCTATAATGTACTCGGCTTTGGTTGTAGATAGTGCAACCGAATTTTGTTTCTTAGAAGTCCAAGAAACAAGTATATGTCCTAAAAATTGACATATTCCTGAAGTGCTTTTTCTATCTAATCTACATCTAGCAAAATCCGCATCAGCATAAGCAATTAGCTCAAAGTTTTCGAATTTTGGATACCATAATCATAGATTTGTGGTTTCTTTAAGATATCTAAGTATTCTCTTAACTGCTTCAAGATAAGATATCTTAGGATTAGATTGAAACCTAGTACAAAGTCCTACACTAAATATGATATCCGGTCTAGTTACGGTGAGGTAAAGTGAACTTCGTATCATACCCCTATAAGTTTTTTGATCAAAACTTTCTCCACTTTCATCAATTTCTAACTTAGTGGAGGTGCCCATAGGAGTGTTGATAGCTTTTGAGCTATCCATATTAAACCTTTTTAGCAAATCTTAGACATATTTTGTTTGACTAAGAAATATACCATTACTTAGTTATTTGATTTGTAAGCCCAAAAAGAAAGTTAATTCCCTCATAAACTCATTTTAAATTCAAGACTCATACTTTTAGCAAATGATTTACAAAGTAGAACCGAAAATGATATCATCAACATACATTTGAACAATAAAAAAATTATTTTTAAAATTTTTGATAAACAATGTAGTATCGACCTTACCTTTAGAGAAATTATTTTCAATAAGAAATGAACTAAGTCTCTCGTACCAAGTCCTTATGGCTTGTTTTAAACCATAGAGAGCTTTAGTTAATTTAAACACATGATTAGAGAGACTATTATTGAATCTCATGTTTTGATGATGAAACCAATTGATAATTATTTATGATTTAATATATATTTTGAATGACGCAGGATGCTTCGATCAGGATGAGATAGGTTGTGTCGGAGGAAAACATGTCAAAAGATTAGACGTCGGGCCGGAGGATCGGTTGGCGTATCAAAAGAAGGCTTCGGGCCATGGATTCGGGCATCAGGCCAAGAAGAGCGGATATTGCACTAAGGATATTGGAGTTGCAGAGTCAACTGGCCGATTGGGCAATAGGCTGCAAGAGAGGATGATGCGCCGAAGAATCAGATGAAGTGTCGAGGGACTAATGTCATGCCGGACAACATGATTAATGCTTAGTATTAATTGTCTAGATCGAAGTATATTTTTACATGTGCAGGATTAACTACGATAGCAAGGCATAAAGCAAAATGAAGTCCGGACGTTCGTCGGGAGTTCTACCGGAACCAGCCGAGAAGTCTCAGAGCTTGCTAGAGAAGCTAGTCGGAACTCACCAAGAAGATCATTGTGAAGTCTAGGAGCTTGTCGGGAGTCTATCGGACCATTGCCGAGAAATCATCAAAAGTTAGCCGGAAGATTGCCAGAAGAACCAAGACTTACGGACCTGTTTAAGAATATGTTTTAGAAATCACAGTTAGCATGTAATTGGGTTTGGATTTGGGCCAACCCAATTAGTGGCTAGCTAGGCCCATGTAAGGACTGTATTGGGCCTAATGAGAGGCCTAAACAGTGCTCCAAGAAGTCTCACCATCATGGCACAGTCTTCGAGACTATGTCAAGCGGTGGTACCACCAGTCTGGGCTATGGTACCGCTCAGCACTGCCCCCCAAGTGGTGGTACCGCCCAGGGTAGTGTTAGTGTCAGACTAACACTAGGCGGTGGTACCACCTGTGCCCGGTAAACTCGGGATGAGAAGTTTTTATGCTCCATGTTTGAATCAACTTGAAGCCTATAAATACACCTCTCATCCCTATTTTAAAACACACAAGCACAGAGTATTCAAAAGTGAGAAAACGCTATTACAATCTCTTTAGAAATTCCCCCCTCCACTCTAAGTTTAGAATTCTGTAAGAAGAGTGTGAGTGCTTGTAAGGGTCGTCTCCTAAACCCGTGAAAAGGAGAAGAGGGGTGTAAAAGGTGGTTGGTCTTCACCTATTGAAGGAAGACCTCTAGTGGACGCCGGTGACCTCGTCAGACGAGGAAGTCGAAAGTAGATATAGGTCACATTGACTGAACCACTCTAAAATTTGGTTTGTATTTCTATTGTTGCCATTTACATGCTGCAAACTACTTTACTTAGTCACTACGCTTCCATATACTTTTAAGTTAAGTTTTCAAAATTGTTTTCAATGTAAACAGATTTTATCGTATGAAAGTTTTTGAAGACTTGATTTTTCCGCTATACTAATTCACCCCCCCTCTTAGTGCCGACCCCTGATCCTAACAATTAGTATCATAGCCTCGTTATTTCTCATTGTATTCATGAAATATTTATCTCATCACCCAATTAATTCTTCTTGATGTTCTTAATGTGATGAAATGAAATTATCATGAAATACAAATGAGAAGTTAATAATCATGCTTGATAGGATGTAATGAACTTTGACATTTAGATACCATCAATTGAAATGCTATGATCATGTTGCCAAAATGATATATCATGAATGCTTGAATATCATGTATGATATGCTCATAATGATGATTGATTTATTTGTATCATGCATGAAAAATGAAATGTATGGTTTTAAAATTGTGCATGTTCGAATTTAAAAATATAATGATGCATAATGATGAAATTATGTAATGAAAATATTAAACATTTTGAAACCATGTTTTAATGTCATGCATAATGATCATGCTTAATAAATTTCAAAATTATGCATGGTTATTTTTAAGTAATTTATGGATTATCGATTTTTATCATGATGAAATGCTACATTTTTGGTTTTAAGTATGATGTTTGTTTTCATACAAAAAACTTGAGCATATTGATTGGAAATCATATTTAATGGTTTTATAATTCAAAATTATGCATGATGAATCTTGTGATTTAGGGATTATTGATTTTTACCATAATGAAAGTGCCTTATTGATCTTTATCATAATAAATCTTACACTTTCAGTTTTAAACATGATACATGTTTTTATTTGGCATAAATAAAATAAAATCATATGAATTGAAACAACTAAAAAGAGGAAAATATTTTTAAAAAAAATTATTTTTCTCTATCTTATTGATCTTGATGATTATTATGATAAATTTATGTATACCATTTTGAATCTCTTGAAAGTAATGTTGAGATTTTGATGAATTTGACGATTTAAATTTGAATAAGTTTGTATTCAAATCATGATCTTGATTTCTTGGATTTACTACTTGAGATTTTTTTAATCATGATCTCTTCTTTGTACACCTATAATTTTTATTATTTATAAAAAGAAGAGATTTGATAAAATGAATCATGTCTTTTGTAATTCAAGAGGTCTTATCTTTTCATGACATGATGTCGTTGGATTTATAGCTTGTATGCCTTGAAATAATTGAAATATTTTACGTTATTTTGTTCTTTCCTTATTCTTTCTTGTTTACAATGATAAAATGGGGAAAAGTTATGATCATGCATGGTAGGATGCAATTTGACAGATTAATACTATGATGATTTGAAATATTTATGATTTGGAATGATGCATATGTTTTTTATTAAGATGATTTATGTGATGTATTGTATATGATGTGCATCATAAATGCTTTAAATGATAAATATTTGGTACCAACAATCATGAAGTAATAAATACTTAAAAATATTGATTTAATGTTTGGTATCATGAATACTTTATTATCATACATGAAAACATTGATAAATATTTTGAAAACAAATGTTTGTATCATGTTAGATGATTTTACATTTTGTGCATGATGTTATAGTGATGATTGAAACAATGATTGAAATAATATGAATAATGATTTGGAATAATGCATATAATGATGAGTTTATATGTTTTGAAATTATATATGATGATTTGGTATTATGCATTAATAATTTAACATATGATAATGATGCACGCAATGATGAAATATTCATGATAAAATAATTATTTTAACATTCAAGACTTGAATTTTCATTTATGCTATTTACCTTTGTCAAAATTTAGAAATTAACGTAAAGGGTCTTCCCTTCTTTTTGACAATGATAAAGGGGGAGCAAAATATGCTAGAAAGCTAATTTGCTAGCTCGCACAATTCAAGAAAAAAATAAAAAAAATAAAAATTACACTTCTCAAAAGAGAAGAAATTGCTATCTTGAATATCATCAAGGAGTGCTATCTTGTCTATCTCAAGAAGCAAAAAGTTAACTTGCATATCTAGCAAAACTTATATTTCAAGAAGCAAGAGTTGCTTTCTTGAACATCTCAAAATTGCTAGCTTACGTGTCTTAAACTGTTAAAAAAAATTTGCTAGCTTGTATATTGTAAACTTGCTATCGTACTACCATGTATATCTATGATGATAACAAACTTGCATGATGATAAAAATGGATATTATATTTTTCGTGTAATGAGTTGAACTTGTATTTCCAAACACATGATAGTGGAACTTCTCTTTTTTGTTGATGACAAAGGGGGAGAAGTATGATCATGTTATGCATGATGACGTATTACAAATATTCAAGATGAATAATTGCAATGACTTGAATTCAGTTTGAATTCAAGGTTCTATCAATATGGCATATTAATAAGGGGATTTGTTTAAACTCCGGGAGTTAAGGTTAACTCCGTCGTCGATTGGTTGTCATCATCAAAAAGGGAGAGATTGTTGAATCTCAGATTTTGATGATGAAACCAATCAATATGTGTTTATGTTTTAATCTACGTTTTGAGTGACACAGGATGCTTCGATTAGGATGAGACAATTAAAGAAAGAAAATCATGTTGTGCTGGAGGAACATGTTAGAAGATTAGACGTCGGGCTGGTGGATCGGTCGACATATCGATAGAAGGCGTCGGGCCGTGGATTCAGGCATCGGGCTAAGAAGAGCAGAGATTGTGCCAAGGATATCGGAGTTGTGGAGTCAACTGGCCAATTGGGCAATAGGCCATAAGAGAGGACGATGCGCCGAAGAATCGGATAAAGCATTGAGGGACCAATGACATATTGGACAACTTGATTAGATGCTTAGGATTAATTGTCTAGATCAGAGTGTGTTTTACATGTGCAGGATTAACTATAATAGCTTGAAGACATAAAGCAAGTTTACCAGAGTCAAGTTCGATGGGTGTTCGAGAGTCCACCGAAATTCCGAAGAATCATCGGAAGTGCTGCCAGAACCAACCGAGAAAGAATCGGGGACTACCGAAGTTTTTGGAAGTCCGCCAGAAAGATCATCGGAGGTTCGCAGAGATTGCCAAGAAGGTTCGGATACTTGCCAAAGACTCGTTGAACTCGCCACAAGACCGGGAGCCTGTTGGGAGTCCATCGGAAGAAATCCGAGGGTGTATTAGAAGTCCGTCGGAAGTTCGCTGGAAAGCTCGCCGGAAGGAAACTCGAAGTTGCCGGTTAAAAATTTGCTTAGGGCTATGTATTAATTTCATAGTTTGCATATAATTTGGGCTAAGATTAAGGGTTAATCCTATAACCCGATTAAGGGCCAATTGGGCTCGAGTTTGGACTAGTTTGGGCCAAGTTTAGAGCCCAACCAATGAGCTGGAATAGTCCAAGCAGTGGCACCGTCGGACTGGGCGGTGGCACCGCCTAGAACCCGAGAGGTCCGACGGTGGCACCTCCAGTACACTACCGGACCAGGTGGTGGCACCGCCCAGAACCCGAGAGGTCTGGCGGTGGCACCGCTAGTACACTGTCAATGTCAGATATTGATAGGCGGTGGCACCGCTATTGATAGGCGGTGGCACCGCTAGTATCAGGAAACCCAAAAGTAATTCAAATTTGGAGCCCAAATTTGAATCCTCTTGGAGCCTATAAATACCCCTTAATTCTCAACAGAGAAAACACATTTTTGACAAGTTAAAAAGTGAGAAAAAGTTCTAGCAAAGTCTTGTTTTCAATAGCCTAACTGTTCACCTCTCTCTTTCTCTTTGAAAAATCTATAAGAGTATGAACCACTTATAAGAAAGTTGTAAGAGGAGTATTTGGTCCTTCCCCTTCAAAGTGATTTGCTAGTGGAAGTTGGGAGCCTCATCGAAGAAGGCTTCGAAAGTGGATGTAGGTCACTTGACCGAACCAATATACATCATGGTGTTCCTTGAATGTGTGAGTGTTTAATGTTCTGAACCATTTCTCTACTTAGCTACAAATCATTCGGTTTTCATCTCCCTACTCTTGACTACCTTTACTCAAGCTATTTTAGCTAAGTCATCTTTCGTCGAATCGAAATATCTACACATTTACGAAATCGATTTCAAACTTACAAGTTTTAATCCGCTATACTAATTCACACCCCCCCCCCCTCTTAGTTCCACTCTGATCCTAACAATGCTATGTACCAGGCCTAATATAGTGCATGCTCTGAGTGTCACGAGCAATTATCAAGTAGATCAAGGCTTGGAGCATTGGAAAGCAATAAAATGTATCTTAAGTACTTGAGAAGGACTAAGGATCTTTTACTAATATATGGAGGAAGTAGCCTCAGGGTTGAGGGCTATATAGACTCAAGTTTCCAATTCGATGTCGATGATAGCAAGTCTAATTCAGGATATGTGTTTACCTTGAATGAAGAAGTAGTATATTAGAAGAGTTCCAAGTAAGATTCTACTACTGACTTGACCACAAAGGCGAAGTGTTGGGAAATCTGGGGGCGACATCACATGAGTAGTAGAAGTACAAGAAAACAAAATCCCCTATTCCCAAAGAGATGTTCTTTGTCGTGCAAAGATTGGTGCGCAAAATCCACGAAACTTAAAACTACGTATAGAGTAGATTGTGTTACCTAGGGAGATCGTATATCCCTGTTTCCTTGTAGATCTTTAGGAGAGGGTGAAGGAGGTCAAGCGTCCTCCTCTCTAGTGGTGATGCACACAACAGGGCTGCGACGACACTTCTCAAAACTCCAGGCCTGCTCTATGGTGGAGAGGGGGAGGAGAATAGGAGAGGCAAGTAAAGGCTCTAGTCTATGAGGCTCTGAATCCCTCATATTTATAGAGGCCCCCTGTCAAAACCTAATGGATCCTCCCCTAGTGGGTATTGGATCTACATCCCCAATTACTAAGCCTTTTCGATTAGTGGATCTCTATCCAATAATCTCTCATGGGCTCTTATTGGATCTCGTCAATGGGATCCAATAATTCAGGGGCTTATTAGATATCCAATAAGATAGGAGCTCTAGCGGATATCTCATATCCGAACCTTTACTCATTGCAATACCTACCATATGTGTGTGACCCTCTAGGCCTAATATCGAGTTGGCCGTGAGTCATACTTGTCAGAACTCCTTCTAACTTAGTGAATTATTATCTCTTTAATAATTCACTCGACTAATCGACTACGGACGTACTAGGCCACTACGCCGTAGTCTCCAAATGATACAGGGGAATCCAATCCATTGGACCTGTCTATCCTCAGTTACCGTGTACCTATAGTCCCTCATCTATCTAATATCCCAAAGACCATATATCGAGCATGGTGCTGTGTTGCCTATACGATTTCTACTCGAGTCTCACTCTAATCGGATTCTCTCGGAGAACTCTTTCTCTCTCAACCCGAATGACCTTGGCTAGGGATTTGTCTGAGCAAGAACACATGGGATATTCCTCTCATAATGCCGAGAGTGGATGATCCTCTATCAACACTCAATAGCCCATGTAAGGTTGACTGTCACTCCCAATAACCAACTGTACTAGATCTGAGACATCCAAACCTATAAGTCTGGTATCAAAGAGTGGAGCACTCATACAGGACATCCTTGGTATCTCAAGTCTAAGGACCAAATACACCACCAGGACTATGGAATCACTATATGACAATAGAGCATCATCAACCATCCAGCATTCCAAAAGTGGATCAATCAGTGAACTCATTCTCAAATGAACAATTGTACTGTATCAATAGTGTCCCCACATGAGCAGCTATGAGACCAGCTGCATCCATCATATGGACAAGTATACAGCACACCAGTTTGTCCGGTTATTACGATGTCTCTCTCGAGTAACCTATGACCGGGATTATTAAGGATCTATGTTTAAAGGTGAATCGGTCTCATTATTATGATCTCATCACGATCCGATTCCCATTGCACGAATCCAAGGACATCACAATATATACATGCATATATGCAATAATCAATATAAAGTGATAAATGCCAAAATAAAATAAGCAAAAAGATTCTATGTCAAGCCACACGTGCCATCACTCACGTGATTGGCTTGCTGGGCACCTATGATTAGCAATCTCCCACTTGACCTAAAGCCAATCACCTATGTGTCTGATTCCCATCAAACCCCTATGACGCTCAAAAACAATCTGAGATAATGGCTTTGTTAGTGAATCTGCAATGTTATCTTCGGATATAACTCTTTCCACTACTACATCTCCTCGGGTTACGATCTCTTTGATAAGGTGGAACCTCCTCATAATATGTTTAGATTTCTGATGAGACATTGGTTCCTTCATTTGAGCAATCGCCCCATTGTTGTCGCAATATAAGGAAATTGGCTCCTCACTATCCGACACGACTCCCAAATTTGTGATGAACTTATTCACCCAGACTCCCTCCTTTATTGCATCTGATGCAGCAATGTACTCCGCCTCTGTGGTCGAGTCAGCAGTAGTATCTTGCTTGGAACTCTTCCAGCACACTGCTCCTCCATTCAAGGTGTATACATATCCCGAATTCGACTTGCTATCATCGATATTAGACTAAAAACTTGAGTCTGTGTAGCCTTCAACCTTGAGGCTACTACCTCCATATACTAGTAAAAGATCATTAGTCATTCTCAAGTACTTAAGGATACACATCACTGCTTTCTGGTGCTCCAAGCTTGGATCCGCTTGATACCTACTCGTGACACTCAGAGCATGTGCTATATCAGGCCTAGTACATAGCATGGCATACATGATAGACCCTATCGCTAAGGCTTAAGATATCATATCCATGTTCACCCTTTCTTCTGGAGTCTTTGGGGACATATTCCTAGAAAGCAATATCCCTTGTCTCATCGGTATGAGACCTCTCTTAGAATTTTCCATGCCAAACCTTTTGACAATGGTTTCTATGTAGCTGGAAGGGGACAAGCCAAGCATCATCTTGGATCTATCTCTATAGATTCGAATCCCCAAGATATAGGATGCTTCCCCTAAGTCCTTCATGGAGAAGTGTCTAGATAATCAAGCCTTTACTATGGATAGCATTCCTACGTCATTCCCAATGATCAGGATGTCATCCACATATAACACTAAAAATGTGATAGCGCTCCCACTTACCTTCCTGTACACACAAGGTATCATCAACCATCCAGCATTCCGTTAGCGGATCAATCAATGAACTAATTCTCCAATGAGCACCTGTAATGTATCCCTAGTGTCCCCACACAAGTAGCTATGAAACTAGTTGCATCCATTATATGGACGGGTATACAACACACCAGTTTGTCCGGTTATCTCGATGTCCCTCTTGAGTATCCTATAACCAGGATTATTTACAATTTGTGTTTAAGGGCGAATCGGTCTCATTATCGTGATCTCATCATGATCTGATTCCCATTGCACAGATCCAAGGACATCACAATATATACATACATATATGCAATAGTCAATATAAAATGATAAATACCAAAATATAATAAGCAAAAAGACTGCGTGTCAAGTCACATATGCCATCACTTACATGATTGGCTTGTTGGGCACCTATGACTAACAATCTCCCACTTGACCTGAAGTCAATCACTTATGTGTTTGATCCGCATCATACTCTTATGACGCTCAAAGATAATTTGAGATAATGGGTTTGTTAGTTGATCTACAATGTTATCTTCGGATAGAACTCTTTCCACTACTATATCTCTTCGGGTCATGATCTCTCTAATAAGCTAGAATCTACTTAGAACACTTCTGATAAAACCTTGGTTCTCTTATTTAACTATTCACCCCGTTATTATTGTAATATAAGGAAATCGACTCTTCGCTACCCGGCACGACTCCCAAATCTATGATAAACTTCTTTATCCAGACTACCTCCTTTACTGCCTTTGCCTCTATGGTCGAGTCAGCAGTAGTATCTTGCTTGGAACTTTTCCAGTATACTGCACCTCCATTTAGGATACACATATACCCCGAACTCGACTTGCTATCATCGACATCAGACTAAAAACTTGAGTCCGTGTAGCCTTCAACCCTAATGTTATTAGCTCTATATACTAGTAAAAGATCCTTAGTTTTTCTCAAGTACTTAAGGATACACTTTACTGCTTTCTAGTGTTCCAAGCATTGAATTGCCTGATACTTACTTGTGACACTTAGAGCATGCGCTATATCAGGCCTGGTACATAGCATGACATATATGATAGACCCTATTGCTGATGCATAAGGTTTCTTATCCATGTTTGCCCTTTCTTTAGGAGTTTTTGGGGACATACTCCTAGAAAATGATATCTCATGTCTCATCGGTATAAGACCTCTCTTGGAATTTTTCATGCCAAACCTTTTGACAATGGTTTCTATGTATTTGGACTAGTACAAGCCAAACATCCTCTTGGATCTATCACTATAGATCCGAATCCCCAAGATATAGGATGCTTCCTGCTAGTCATAAGTGCCCGGCAAGCCAATCACGTGAGTGATGGCACGTGTGACTTGATACAGAATCTTTTTGCTTATTATATTTTGGTGTATATCACTTTATAACTATTGCATAATATATATATATATATATATATATATATATATATATATATATATATATATATATATATATATTGTGATATCCTTGGATTTGTGCAATAGGAATCGGATCGTGATGAGATCACGATAATGAGATCGATTCACCTTTAAACACATATCCTAAATAATCCCGGTCATAGGTTACTCGAGAGGGACATCGTGATAACCGGACAGACTGGTGTGCTGTATACCCGTCCATATGATGGATGCAGCTGGTCTCATAGTTGCTCGTGTAGGGACACTAGGGATACAGTACAAGTGCTCATTGGAGAATGAGTTCACTGATTGATTCGCTTACGGAATGTTGGATGGTTGATGATGTCTTATTGTCAGATAGTGATTCTGTAGTCCTAGTGGTGTATCTGGTCCTTAGATTTGAGACACCAAGGATGTACTGTATAAGTGCTCCACTCTTTGATACCAGACTTATAGGTTTGACTATCCCAGATCTAGTACAGTTGGTCATTGGGAGTGGTAGTCGACCTTATGAGGGCTATTGAGTGTCGATAGAGGATCATCCACTCTCGGCGTCATGAGAGGAATATCCCATATGTTCTTGCTCAAAAAAATCCCTGGCCAGGGTCATTCGGGTTGAGAGAGAAAGAGTTCTCCGGGAGAATCCATTAGAGCAAGACTCGAGTAGAAATCGTTTGGGTCTAACAGCACCATGCTCGATATACGATCTCTAGGATATTAGATGGATGAGGGACTATAGGTATACGGTAACTGAGGACATATAGGTCCAATGGATTGGATTCCCTTGTATCATTTGGGGACTATGCCGTAGTAGCTTAGTACGTCCGTAGTCGATGAGTTAAATGAATTATTACAGAGATAATAATTAACTGAGTTAGAAGGAGTTCTGACAAGTATGACTCACGGCCAGCTCGATATTGGGTCCAGAGGGTCACACACATATGGTAAGCATTGCAATGAGTATCGGGGATTTTGTTTTCTTGTTCTTCCGCTGGGCATATGATGTCGCCTCTAAGATTTCCCAACAGTGGTATCAGAGCAGGTTGTTCGTGCGAATGATTGGTTTTGAACTGCGTGTGTTGTGTTTAGGAAGAATTTTGACGTCAAAATCGTTGACGCAAAAGCGAGGAAGGGCAGCAACAGTTGCTGCCCTCGATCTGCATGCCTGCAGCCACCTGCAGCGGCAGCCGTAGCCGCAGCCAGGCAGCACAGCACCGGCGCAAGCGCTGTGCCTGCAGCAGTCGGCCGGCGGTCTACTTGCAGCAGGCTTGCGGCCGGCGGGGCTGGCAGCCCGCGGGTAGAGGCGCCTGCGGCCGCTGAGCCCGTGGGCAGAGGCGCCGCGGGGCAGCAGCGCGGACTGAGGCACCGTAGGGCAGCGGCACCTGTGGCCGCTGCTCCCACGGGCAAAAACCCCATAGGGGCGGCCGCCAGCGAGGCAACACCGCTTGCGGGCGCTGCCTCGCCGGCAGAACTGCCCGCGGAGGCGGCGACGCTCGCGGGGGAGCCCACCTGCAGCGGCAGCGCCGCTAGCGGGCGTGCCGCCCGCAGGCGAGGGCAGCGCCCCGCCCCTCGCCGCACAGGCCGCCACCAGCAGGGCGGCGACAGCAACAAAGGGTAGTAGGGCATTAGGGTTTTCTGGGCAAAAGATAGTTTTGCCCCTCTGAATTTGAGAAATTCCAGTTTCTATCTTTTGTCTAAATTACGAAAATACCCCTATAAATTTAGAAATTCCCTACATGTCCCTGATTTCAGAAAATATTAATTAATTAAAAGGTTTAGTTGATTATTATTTTTATTATTATCTAGTAGTCCTACATGATGATGATTATTTATACATGTGATGTATGATGTATGGACGGATGATCATGGACCGTGTGATGTGTGTACTTGTGATTATTATTATTGAGGTCTGCGAGCCTCCATTATATTTCTCGTTTATTGTCGGGCCTGTGTGCCTATGATTAAGTTGTAATCACATGAGGAGGCGCAGCGGGAGTGTGGATGCGATAGCGGGACCCACGAAACAGACGATCGTGATGCATGAAGATGCATCAAGATGTCGACGGAACCGACGAGGACGAGATGGACGATCACAAGGCATGGAGATGCACCGTTGCACACATAGATCTTGATGTGAGTGATTAGGCCTACTGGCTCAGGCCTAATCATATTAGGTTGTGGTCTATGATCATCTAGTGTGATTGCTTATACACATACTAGATATGTATATATATTTACATGCGATGCAGATATATATTAAATATGTATATGTGTGACATGTCATATTAGGAGACCAAATCATATAAACATCTCTCGATAATATTAAGTCGATAAACGTGAGGCAATTAGATTGACCCACGTGGCCTTCCATCGTTATGAGTAGGAACCGATTCTCGATGTAGGTTCAGTTGGTCAAGTCCCTCGAGACTCACCTATATCGTGATTCGCTATCTTGCTTACGACATAGAGATGTCACCGGTGACCTGAGGGCATGGTATGCTTGGTCGAGTCCCTCGAGGGTATATCATCAAATCAGACTCATCTTGAAACGAAGGTGTTGACTTAACCGAGCATCATGGTTGGTCGAGTCCCTCGAGGCCATGGTGATTCGGAGGTCGAACAGGACGAGAATCACAAGGAGTTGTGATCGGCAAGAGTTGCCTATCTTTTAGGCTTAGTGTGATTGGTCGAGTCCATCGAGGTTACACTAAGACGCTGATTGGATCCTGATCCCCACTAGAAGTCTGCCGGAGACTTCCATTTCACGTGCTGAGGGTGTCACGTGACTCGTTAGTAAAATAGTGGGAGCATATTAAGATAGAAGTCCATATCTTGATAGTTTATTTCTTACAAAATCTGCATGTTATTCATTTCTGCTGCATCTTTATTTTCAGAAAATGTCGCTTTCAAATCCCTTACGTGGCATACTTGATGTCAACCGCCTCACTAGTCCAAATTATACGGATTGGCTCCGTAACTTGAGAATTGTTCTCACAGCAGAGAAAATCTCGTACGTCCTTGATACAATGATGCCTAAGCCCGAAGAAGGGGCAAGCGATGATGAGATTGCTCGCTACGTGAAGTACATTGATGACTCCACTCTTGCTCAGTGCTATATGTTGGGCTCTATGACTCCTGAGTTACAAAGACAACATGAAATAATGGATGCTAGATCTATTCTCTTACATGTCCGTAAATTGTTTGAGGAACAGGGAAGGACTCAGCGATATGAGATATCCAAGAGCCTCTTCCGCACTATGATGACTGAGGGGATATCGGTTTAGACCATGTCCTAAAGATGATTGAGTGGATAGAGAAACTCACAGGTCTAGGAATGATCCTAGAGGATAACTTGTGTGTAAACATTGTGCTTCAGTCCCTATCAGATTTCTTTTCACAATTCATAATGAATTTTAATATGAACAAGCTTGAGGTGACTCTCCCAGAGCTCCTCAATATGTTGAGGGAGGCAGAGAGTACTATTAAGAAAGAGAAGCCAGTTCTCTACACTGGTGAGACCAGAAAGAAAAGGAAAGCAGAAAGGTCCCTTAAGAAGGAAAAGGGCAAGGGCAAACCAGGTAAAGCAAGGTTGCTAAGAAAGACCCAGCAAAGGACAAAGGCTAGTGCTTCCACTATAGTAAAGATGAGCACTAGAAGAGGAACTACAAAGAGTACCTTACAGAAAGGGATAAATAGAAGCTTGGAGAAGCTTTAGGTACATTCATGATCAATCTCTAATTGTCAGATTTTTGTGATAGTGCATTGGTATTGGATATCAGTATTGCTTATCACATCTACAATTTATTGTAAATTCTAGCAAAGTCGAGGGGAGATTGACGAGAGGAATATTGCATAAAGATATGTTTATGCAAGACACTACTCCACACATCATGAATGTAAGTATCTAAGAGGAAACGAGATGAGGTGAACAATGCATACCTATGGCATTGTAGGCTAGGTCATATCCATGAGGGAATGATTCAAAAGTTGCTAAATGATGGATATCTAGATCCATTCGACTATGTGTCATATGCAACTTGTGAGCCTTGCCTTCGTGGAAAACTGACCAACTCTCCATTTTGTGGAACTGGAGAGAGAGCCGCTGAGCTGTTGGAACTCATACATAGTGATATATGTGGACCCATGTCAACTCATGCCATTGGTGGTTACTCCTATTTCATTACCTTTACTGATGATTTCTTAAGGTATGGATATATGTATTTAATGAAGTACAAGTCCGAGGCCTTTGAGAAAGTCAAAGAGTATAAGAATGAGGTGGAGAACCAGACTGGAAAGAGTATCAAAACTCTTCGATCAGATCGAGGAGGTGAGTACTTAAGTACATAGTTTACTCAGTTCCTCAAGGACCATGGGATATTATCCCAATAGACACCTCCTTATACACCTCAACTCAATGGTGTCTTTGGAAGGAGGAATCGTATGTCATTAGATATGGTACGGTCCATGATGAGTTTCGTTGACCTACCCATCTTATTCTAGGGATATGCCCTAGAGACCACAGCTTACCTTCTGAACAGAGTTCCAACTAAGTCGGTAGTGTCTACATCATATGAGATATGGAAAGGGAATAAGCCTGATCTTAAGGTTGTTAAGATTTGGGGCTGCCCTGCCCATGTTAAAAGACACAACCCCGATAAGTTAGAATTAAGGACAGAGTGATACAAATTTGTGGGATACCCCAAGGAAACATGTGGGTATTATTTCTATCATCTCGAGGACCAAAAGATCTTTGTAGCTAAGAGAACAGTGTTCTTTGAGAAGGAATATATTCTTGGCGGAGATAGTGGGAGAATGATAGAGTTGAGCGAGGTTGGAGAACCAAGCTCAAGCACCACTCTACAGAATATCCCATCCTGATATCTAATACAAAAGTTTCAACTTTACGCAGGTCTGATAGAGTATCCCATCCTCCTAAGAGATATGTGGGACTTATTAGAGGAGAGGATATTGAGGATATTGATCCTCAGACCTACGAGGAGGCTATTATGAGTATAGACTCCGGGAAGTGGCAAGAAGCTATGAATTCTGAGATGGATTCTATATACTCCAATAAGGTTTGGAACCTAGTTGATGCGCCCGAAGGTATTGTACCCATCGGTTGCAAGTGGATCTTTAAGAAAAAGATCGGAGTAGATGGAAAGGTAGAGACTTATAAAGCAAGGCTAGTGGCTAAGGGGTATCGTCAAAGAAAAGATGTTGACTACGACAAAACCTTCTCACCCGTAGCAATGCTAAAATCCATCAGAATTCTATTGGCTATTGCAGCACACTATGATTATGAGATCTGACAGATGGATGTGAAAATCGTATTTCTTAATGAGAACCTCGAGGAGGAGGTGTATATGATGCAACCTGAGAGATTCGTGTCCAAGAACTGCCCAGATAAGGTGTGTAGGTTGCTTAGATCCATTTATGGACTAAAGCAAGCTTCCCAAAGTTGGAACATAAGATTTGATGAGGTAATCAGATCTTATGACTTCGTTAAGAACGAAGATGAGCCTTGTGTGTACAGGAAGGTAAGTGGGAGCGCTATCACCTTTTTGGTGTTATATGTGGATGACATCCTCATCATTGGGAACGACGTAGGAATGCTGTCCATAGTAAAGGCTTGGTTATCTAGACACTTCTCCATGAATGACTTAGGGGAAGCATCTTATATCTTGGGGATTAGAATATATAGAGATAGATCCAAGAGGATGATTGGCTTGTCCCAGTCCAAGTACATAGAAACTATTGTCAAATGGTTTGGCATGGAAAATTCCAAGAGAGGTCTCATACCGATGAGACATGGGATATCGCTTTCTACGAGTATGTCCCCAAAGACTCCAAAAGAAAGGGCGAACATGGATATGATACCTTATGCCTCAGCAATAGGGTCTATAATGTATGTCATGCTATGTACTAGGCCTGATATAGCGCATGCTCTTAGTGTCACGAGCACGTATCAGGCGGATCCAGGCCTGGAGCACTAGAAAGCAGTAAAGTGTATCCATAAGTACTTGAGAAGAACTAAGGATCTTTTACTAGTATATGGAGGTAATAGCCTTAAGGTCGAAGGCTATACTGACTCAAGTTTTCAGTCTGATGTCGATGATAGCAAGTCAAATTTAGGGTATGTGTACACCTTAAATGGAGGAGCAGTGTGCTAGAAGAGTTCCAAGCAAGATACTACTGCTGACTCGACCACAAGGCGAAGTACATTGCTACATCAAATGCAGTAAAGAAGGGAGTCTGGTTGAAGATGTTCATCATAGATTTGGGAGTCGTTCCGGATAGCGAGAAGTCGACTTCCTTATATTGCGACAACTATGGGGCGATTACTCAAATAAGGGAACCCGGGTCTCATCAGAAGTGTTCTGAGGAGGTTCTAGCTTATCAAAGAGATCGTAACCCGAGGAGATATAGCAGTGGAAAGAGTTCCATCCGAAGATAACATTGTAGATCCATTGACAAAGCTGTTGTCTCAGATTGTCTTTGAGCGTCACAGGGGTCTGATGGGGATCAGACACATAGGTGATTGGCTTTAGGTCAAGTGGGAGATTGCTAGTCATAGGTGCCCGGCAAGCCAATCACGTGAGTGATGGCACGTGTGACTTGATACAGAATCTTTTTGCTTATTATATTTTTGGCATATATCACTTTATAACTATTGTATAAATGCATATATATATATATATATATATATATATATATATATATATATATATTGTGATGTCCTTGGATTTGTGTAATGGGAATCGGATCGTGATGAGATCACGATAATGAGATCGATTCACCTTTAAACACATATCCTAAATAATCCCGGTCATAGGTTACTCGAGAGGGACATCATGATAACCGGATAGACTGGTGTGTTGTATACCCGTCCATATGATGGATGCAGCTGGTCTCATAGCTGCTTGTGTATGGACACTAGGGATACAGTACAAGTGCTCATTGGAGAATGAGTTCACTGATTGATCCGCTTACGGAATGCTGGATGGTTGATGATGCCTTGTTGTCAGACAGCAATTTCGTAGTCCTAGTGGTATATCTGGTCCTTAGACTTGAGACACTAAGGATGTCCTGTATGACTGCTCCACTCTTTGATACCAGACTTATAGGTTTGACTGTCCCAGATCTAGTACAGTTGGTCATTGGGAGTGGTAGTCGACCTTACGAGGGCTATTGAGTGTTGATAGAGGATCATCCACTCTCGGCGTCATGAGAGGAATATCCCATGTGTTCTTGCTCAGACAAATCCCTGGCCAGGGTCATTCGGGTTGAGAGAGAAATAGTTCTCCGGGAGAATCCGATTAAAGCGAGACTCGAGTAGAAACCGTATGGGTCTGATAGCACCATGCTCGATATACGGTCTCTGGGATATTAGATGGATGAGGAACTATAGGTACACGGTAATTGAGGACAGACAGGTCTAATGGATTGGATTCCCCTGTATCTTCTGGGGACTACGGCGTAGTGGCCTAGCACGTCCGTAGTCGATGAGTCGAGTGAATTATTAAAGAGATAATAATTTACTGAGTTAGAAGGAGTTCTGACAGGTATGATTCACGGCCAGCTTGATATTGGGCCTAGAGGGTCACACACATATGGTAGGCATTGCGATGAGTAAAGGTTCAGATATGAGATATTCGACGGAGCCCTTATCTTATTGGATGCAGATCCAATACCCACTAGGGGAGGACCCATTAGGGTCTGACAGGGGATCTTTATAAATAGGAGGGATTCAGAGCCTCATAGGTTAGAGTCTTTGCTTGCCTTTCCTATTCTCCTCTTCCTCTCCACCTCAGAGCAGGCCTGGAGTTTTGAGAAGCATCGTCGCAACCCTGCTGTGTGGATCACCGCTAGAGAGGAGGACGCTTGACCTCCTTCACCCTCTCCTAAGGATCTGCAAGGAAACAGGGATATATGATCTCCCTAGGTAACACAGTATACTCTATACGCAGTTTTGAGTTTCGCGGATTTTACGCACCAATCTTTGCACGACGACGAACATCTTTTTAGGAATCAGGGATTTTGTTTTCTTGTTCTTCCGCTGCGCATATGATGTCGCCCCCAAGATTTTCCAACACTTCCCCGAAGTCCTTCATAAAGAAGTGTCTAGATAACAATGTCTTTATTGTGGATAGCATTCCTATATCATTCCCAATGATCAGGATGTCATGCACATATAACACCAAAAAGATGATAGCGCTCTCACTTACCTTCCTGTACACATAAGGCTTATCTTTGTTCTTAACGAAGTCATAAGATCTGATGGCCTTATCAAATCTTATGTTCCAACTTTGGGAAGCTTGCTTTAGTACATAAATGGATCTAAGCAACCTGCACACCTTATCTAGGCAGTCCTTGGATACGAATCCCTTGGGTTATATCATATACACCTCCTCCTCGAGGTTCCCATTGAGGAATATGGTTTTCACATCCATCTGCCAGATTTCATAATCATAATGTGCTACAATAGCCAATAGAATTCGGATGGGTTTTAGCATTGTTATGGGTGAGAAGGTTTCGTCATAATCAACACATTGCCTTTGACGATACCCCTTAGCCACTAGCCTTGCTTTATAGCTCTCTACTTTTCCATCTACTCCGATCTTTTTCTTAAAGATCCACTTGCAACCGATGGGTATAATACCTTTGGGTACATCAACTAGGTTCTAAACCTTGTTGAAGTACATAGAATCCATCTTAGAATTCATGGCTTCTTGCCACTTCTTGGAGTCTATACTTATAATAGCCTCCTCGTAGGTTTGAGGATCAATATCTTCAATATCTTCTCATCATATGTTCCACATATCTCTCAAAAGGATGAGATATTCTGCCGGACCTATGTAAAGTTGGAACTTGTGTGTTAGGTACTTGAACAAACTCGGGCTGTAGAGTGGTGCTTGAGCTAGGTTCTCCAACCTCGCTTAACTCTATCTTGCTCTCACTGTCTCCGCCAAGAATGTGTTCCTTCTTAAGGAACACTGCTCTCTTAGTTGCAAAGACCTTTTGGTCCTCGAGTTGATAGAAATAATACCCACAAGTTTCCTTGGGGTATCCCACGAACTTGCACCGCTCTGTCCTCGATTCCAACTTATCGGGGTTATGTCTTTTAATGTGGGCAAGATAGCTCCAAATCTTAATAATTTTAAGAACGGGCTTCTTCCCTTTCCATATCTCATATGGTGTAGACACTACCAACTTAGTTGGAACTCTGTTCAGAAAGTAAGCTATAGTCTCTAAGGCATATCCCTAGAATGAGATAGGTAGATCAGCGAAACTCATCATGGACCGTACCATGTCTAATAGCGTACGATTTCTCCTTTCAGACATACTATTGAGATGAGGTGTATAAAGAGGTGTCCATTGGGATAATATCCCATAGTCCTTGAGGAACTGAGTAAACTCTATACTTAAGTACTCACCTCCTCGATCTGATCGAAGAGTCTTAATACTCTTTCTAGTCTATCAAAGGCCTTGGACTTGTACTTCATTAAGTACACATATCCATACCTTGAGAAATCATTAGTAAATGTAATGAAATAGGAGTAACCACCAATGACATGAGTTAACATGGGTCCACATACATCACTATGTATGAGTTCCAGCAGTTTAGTGGCTCTCTCTCTAGTTCCACTAAATGGAGAGTTGGTCAGTTTTCCACGAAGGCAAGGCTCACAAGTGGTATATGACTCATAGTCGAATGGATCTAGATATCCATCATTTAGTAACTTTTGAATCCTTCCCTCATGGATGTGACATAGCCTACAATACCACAGGTATATACTATTCACCTCATCTCATTTTCTCTTGGACATATTTAAATTCATGATATCTGGAGTAGTGTCTAGCATAAATAAACCATTATGCAATGTTCCTTTCGTGATGATCTCACCATCTAATAATATTGAACAACTATTGTTCTCAAAAACTAATTTATATCTACTAACTATCAAACATGAAATGGAGATAATGTTTTTGATAATAGAAGGAACAAAATAATATGCATCTAATGCAATAAAAGCTCCACCAGGCAGATGTAGGGCGACCTCACCAACAGCTACTACAGTAACTTTTGTAACATTGCCCATCTTAAGGCCCATCTCGCCTCTCTCTAGTCTCATAGGCCTTGCTAGAACCTACAACGAATTACATATATGATAAGCACTATTGGTATCCAATACCCATGTGTTATCATAAGAGTCTGACAAATAAAGACTGATCATGAATATACCTAAAGCTTCTCCAAGCTTCTATTTCGCCCTCTCTATAAGATACTCTTTACAGTTCCTCTTTCAGTACCCATCTTTGCCATAGTGGAAGCACCGGCATTTGTCCTTTGTAGGGTCTTTCTTAGCAACTTTTGCTTTACCTGGTCTGTCCTTACCCTTTCCCTTCTTAAGGGACTTTTCTACTTTCCTTTTCTTTCTGGTTCAACAGTGTAGAGAACTGGCTTCTCTTTCTTGATAGTACTCTCTACCTCACTCAACATATTGAGGAGCTCTGGGAGAGTCACCTCAAGTTTGTCCATATTAAAATTCATTATGAACTGTGAAAAGAAATTTTGTAGAGACTGAAGCACAATGTCCACACACAAGTTATCCTCTAGGATCATTTCTAGACTTGTGAGTTTCTCTATCCACTCAATCATCTTTAGGACATGGTTCTGAACCGGTGTCCCCTCAGTCATCCTAGGGTAGAAGAGGCTCTTGGATATCTTATATCACTAAGTCCTTCCCTGTTCCTCAAACAATTTACGGACATGTAGGAGAATGGATCTGGCATCCATCTTTTCATGTTGCCTCTATAACTCAGGAGTCATAGAGACCAACATATAGCACTGAGTAAGAGTGGAGTCATTAATGTACTTCACATAGCAAGCGATCTCATCCTCGCTTGCCCCTTTCTCGGGCGTAGGCATCACTGTATCAAGGACGTACGTGATTTTCTCCACTATGAGAATAATTCTCAAGTTACGGAGCTAATCCGTATAATTTGGACCAGTGAGGCGATTGACATCAAGTATGTTACGTAAGAGATTTAAAAGCAACATTTTCTAAAAATAAAGATGCAGAAATGAATAACATGTAGATTTTACAAGAAATAAACTATCAAGATATGGACTTCTATCTTAATATGCTCCCACTATTTTACTAGCAAGTACGCGACACCCTCAGCACGTGAAACGAAAGTCTCCGACAGACTTCTAGTGGGGATCAAGTTCCAATCAGCGTATTAATGTAACCTCGAGGGACTCGACCAATCACACTAAGCCCAAAAGGTAGGTAACTCTTGCCGATCACAACTCCTTGTAATTCCCATCCTGTTCGGCCTCCGAATCACCATGGTCTCGAGGGACTCAACCAACTATGATGCTCGGTCAAGTTAATACCTTCGTTACAAGATGAGTCTGATTTGATGATATACCCTTGAGGGACTCGACCAAGTATATCATGTCCTCAGGTCACCGGTGACATCTCTATGTCATAAGCAAGATAGCAATTGTGATATAGGTGAGTCTCGAGGGACTCGACCAACTCAACCTACACCGGGAATCGGTTCGTACTTATAACGATGGAAGGCCACGTGGGTCAATCTAATTGCCTCATGTTTACCGACTTAATATTATCGAGAGAGATATATTTATAATTTGGTCACCATGCCCTTTGATCGTCCATCTCGTCCTCATTGGTTCCATCGACATCTTGATGCATCTTCATGCATCGCGATGATCCGTCACATGGGTCCCGCTATCACATCCATGCTTCAACTGCGCCTCCTCATGTGATTACAACTTAATCATAGGTACGTAGGCCCGATAATAAATGGGAAATATAATGGAAGCTCGCAGACTTAAATAATAATAATCACAAGTACACATCACACGGTCCATGATCATCCGTCCATACATCATACATCACATGTATAAATAATCATCATAATATAGGACTACTAGATAATGATAAAAAATAATAATCAACTAAACCTTTTAATTAATTAGTATTTTATGAAATCAGGGACATATAGGGAATTTCTAAATGCATAGGGGTATTTTCATAATTTAGACAAAAGACATAAACTGAAATTTCTCAAATTCTGAGGGGCAAAACTATCTTTTGCCCAGAAAACCCTAATGCCCTACTCCCCTTTGCAACTGCCACCACCGCCACCCTGTTGATGATGGCATGTGCGACAGGGCTAGGGCGTCGCCCCTGTAGGCGGGCGTCACCGTGGGTTGGTGCCCCTGCGGGTGGTGACGCGCTGGTTTGCCCGTAGGAGCAGCGGTTGCAAGCGCTGTTGCCCTAGCGCCTCAGCCCGCGGGCGCTGCGGCCGTAGGAGCCTTGCCTCGCGGTGCCTCTGCCCGCGGGTCCAGCACCCGCAGGCGTCGCCCTTGCGCGCGGGCACAGTGCCCGCACGCAGGTGGCCGCCTTGCTTGTAGCCTTGCCTGCCGGCACCGTGCGGCAACGACTGCGGGTGGGGCACCCGCGTGCTGCCAGCCCCACCGGCTGCAAGCCTACTGCAAGCAGGCCGCCGATCGGCTGCTGTAGGAGTAGCCCTATGCTGCTTGTCGTCGGTTGCGCTACATGCACGTAGATCGAGGGCAACAACTGTTGCTACCCTTCCTTGTTTTTGCGTCAATGATTTTGACATCAAAATTCTTCCTAAACACAACACACACAGTTCAAAACCAATCATTCGCACGAACAACCTGGCTCTAATACCATTGTTGGGAAATCTTGGGGGCGACATCACATGTGCAGTGGAAGAACAAGAAAACAAAATCCCTGATTCCCAAAGAGATGTTCATTGTCGTGCGAAGATTGGTGCGCAAAATCTGCGAAACTTAAAATTGCGTATAGAGTAGATTGTGTTACATAGGGAGATCGTATATCCCTATTTCTTTACAAATCTTTAGGAGAGGGTGAAGGAGGTCAAGCGTCCTCCTCTCTAGCGGTGATCCACATAGCAAGGCTGCGACGACACTCCTTAAAACTCCAATCCTGCTCTGAGGTAGAGAGGGGAAGGAGAATAGGAGAGGCAAACAAAGGCTCTAGCCTATAAGGCTCTGAATCCCTCCTATTTATAGAGGTCTCCTGTCAAACCCTAATGAGTCCTCCCCTAGTGGGTATTGGATTTGCATCCAATAAGATAAGGCCTACCATATGTGTGAAACTCTCTAGGCCCAATATCGAGCTGGCCGTGAGTCATACCTGTCAGAACTCCTTCTAACTCAGTGAATTATTATCTCTATAATAATTCACTCGACTCATCGACTACGGACATACTAGGCCACTACGCCGTAGTCCCCAAACGATACAGGGGAATCCAATCCATTGGACTTATCTGTCCTTAGTTACCGTGTACCTATAGTCTCTCATCCATCTAATATCCCAAAGACCGTATATCGAGCATGGTGCTGTCAGACCCATACGGTTTCTACTCGAGTCTCGCTCTAATCGAATTCTCCCAGAGAAACCTTTCTCTCTCAACCCGAATGACCTTGGCTAGGGATTTGTCTGAGCAAGAACACATGGGATATTCATCTCATGACGCCGAGAGTGGATGATCCTCTATCGACACTCAATAGCCCTTGTAAGGTCGACTACCACTCCCAATGACCAGCTGTACTAGATCTGGGATAGCCAAACCTATAAGTATGGTATCAAAGAGTGGAGAACTCATACAGGACATCCTTGGTGTCTCAAGTCTATGGACCAGATACACCATTAGGACTATGAAATCGCTGTCTAACAATAAGGCATCATCAATCATCCAGTATTCCGTAAGCGGATCAATCCGTGAACTCATTCTCCAATGAGCACCTGTACTGTATCCCCAGTGTCCCTACACGAGTAGCTATGAGACTAGCTGCATCTATTATATGGACGGGTATACAGCACACCAGTCTGTCCGGTTATCACGATGTCCCTCTCGAGTAACCTGTGATCGGGATTATTTAGGATCTGTGTTTAAAGGTGAATCGATCTCATTATCATGATCTCATCATGATCCGATTCCCTTTGCACAAATCCAAGGACATCACAATATATATGCATATATACAATAGTTATAAAGGGATATATGTCAAAATATAATAAGCAAAAAGATTCTGTATAAGTCACATATGTCATCACTCACGTGATTAGCTTGTTGGGCACCTATGACTAGCATTGGGTAGTTGGATAGAGATCTAGTACCGAATATGGTAGGATCCATTAGGGTTAAGTTAAAAGGGGGTCTCTATAAATAGGAGGGAATCAAAGGGCCATAAGCTACACCCTTTTTGGCTGCCACTTCCTATTCTTATATCTCTCTCTCCTCATCAACTAGCAGCCCCTACTTAGGGTGTGTGGATAGCAAGAAGGGCTGGCCCCTTCTTGATTGCATGGTGCGTGTAATGAGGAGATTTGAGTAGTGAATTGAGGAGCAACTTCGTAGCCCCTGTCATGTGGATCACCACTAGAGAGGAGGACAATTGACCTCCTTCATCCTCTCTCAAAGATTTATAGGTTTTTAGGGATATACGATCTCCCTAGGTAACATATCTTTCTTATATGCATAGTTTTCGATTTTATAGGTTTTTGTGTATCAATCTTTGCACGATGATGAAACCTTTTTTTATGCGGGAAATTCGGAGATTTTATTTTCTTTTCTTCTGCTATGTATGTGATGTCACCCTAGATTTCCCAATAGTAAGAGTTTCAGCAACTCAATGGCTCTCTCTCTAGTTCTACTAAATGGAGAGTTGGTCAACTTTCTATGAAGGCAAGGCTTGCAAGTTGCATATGACTCATAGTCAAATGGATCTAGGTATCCATTCTTTAGTAACTTTTAGATTTTTTCTTTATGAATGTGACCTAGCCTACAATATCATAGGTATGAAATGTTCCTCTAGCGATGATCTTATCATCCAATATTATTAAACAATCATTATTCTCAAAAACTAATTTATTTCCATAAACTATCATGAAAATAATATTTTTGATAATAGAAGGAACAAAGTATTATGCATCCAATGCAATAATAGTTCTACCAAATAGATGTAGGATGACCTCACCAATAGTCACTACTGTAACTTTTGCTCTATTGCCCATCTTGATGTCGATCTTGCCTCTCGCCAATCTCCTAAGACTTGTCAAAACCTACAACGAATTACAGATGTGATAAGTATTGCTAGTATCTAATAATAATGTGTTATCATAAGAATCTAACAAATGAAGAATAATCATGAATGTACATGAAGTTTCTATAAGCTTCTATTTCACCTTCTATGTAAGGTACTCTTTGTAGTTCCTCTTTCAATGCCCGTCTTTGTCATACTGGAAGCATTAGCCTTTGTCTTTTGTCGGATCCTTTTTAGTAACCTTTGCTTTGCTTGGTTTGCTATTGCCTTTGCCCTTCTTAAGGAATTTTTTTTTTATTTCTTTTCTTTCTAGTCTCACTAGCATAGAGAACTAGGCTTCTCATTCTTGATGGTGCTCTTAGCCTCCCTCAACATATTGAGGAGCTCAAGGAGAGTCACCTTGAAGCTTGTTCATATTAAAATTTATAATGAACTGAAAATGAGTCTGATAGGTACTAAAATGTAAGATCCACACACAAGTTATCCTTTAGGACCATTCATAGACCTATGAGCTTCTCTATCTACTTAATCATCTTAAGGATATGTTTTTGAACTAATATCTCCTCTATCATCCTAACGTGGAAGCGACTCTTGGATATTTTATATCGTTGAATTCTTTCCTATTCCTCAAACAATTTATGGAGATGTAGGAGAATGAATATATTTCGGTACGTCAATTGTTCTTCTAGTGATCTTCCGACGATCTCTTGGTAAAGTTCCGACGGACTCTTGGCAAGCTTATGGACTTTATGATAATCTTTTTGGCGAGTTCTGATGAGCTTCTTTGGCAAGCTCTTGGACTTCTCGGTCAGTTCCGACAGAATTTTCGACGAATGTCTAGACTTCCGACGAACTCTCGAACTCCTGATCTTGGCTCCGACACAACACCTACTCTATGTCTTATTGCTATCGTAGTTAATCCTGCATACTTTTCTCAACATATGGATTAGATCAAATAATTTACAATTGATTTCATTATCAAAATATGAGATTCAACAATATAAGGTTTTTAAATTATGTATGTTTTAATTTGAAATTATAATAATGCACAAACATATTGAAATAAGATTGATACTTTACCTTTGTCATCATTTAGAAATTGATATAAAAGAAAAAGAATTACAAAATTATAATATTATATTCTTCCCTTCTTTCTGATAATGACAAAGGGAGATAAAAATTGATAGCTTGTATATTTCAAAAAGAAGTAAAGAACTTACTAGCTTACACATTTTAAGGAGAAATACTTGCTATGAAGCAAAATTGCTAACTTGCAATCTCAAGAGAAGCAAAAGTGCTATCTTACACATTTCGAAAGATGTAAAAAATTTGCTAACTTTCATATCAAAAAACTTGTTAGGTTGCATAATGATATATGTAATGATGTTTCAAAAATTTAAAATTATACAATGATTTAAAATTATATTTAAAAACTTGTTAGTTGCACTTTTCCTTTTTTGTTGATGACAAAAGGAGAGAAGTTATGATGATAATGGAATGAAGTATTAAAATTTTGATTATGCATTATTTTATGATGATATGTTGCTTGGATTCATGATTAAAATTGCTTTAACTTAGATTTTTGAATTCAAGAGTTCTATTAATATGACATATTGATAGGGAGAGTTAAGGTTAACTCAATCATTAAATGGTTGTCATCATTAAAAAGGGGAAGATTATTGAATCTCAGATTTTGATGATGAAACCAATTGATAGTGTTTATAATCTGATTTGTGTTTTGAGTGACACAGGAAACTTCGATCAGAGAGAGACAATTAAAGCAGGGAAGAACCATGTTAGGCCAGAGTGGAACATGTCAGAAGATTGGATATCAAGCCGGAGGATCGATCGACGTATCGACAGAAGGCCTTGGGCCATGGGATCGGGCATCGACCCAAGAAGAGCGAAAATTATGCCAAGGAAATTAGAGTTACGGAGGTCAACTGACCGATTGGGCAATAGGCCGCAAGAGAGGACCATGCGCCGAAGAATCGGGTGAGGCATCGATGAACCAATGACATACCGGATAACATTTGATTTATAGCTTTGTAATAATTATCTAGATGAAGTAGGTTTTAAGTGTAATTAGGTTGAAATTAGGCTAACTCAATTAGGGGCCAATTGGGTCAAAGCTTGTGCTATGTTGGGCCAAGTGAAATGCTTAAATAATGACCTAACAGGTGGAATCATTGTGACATAATCTCTGAGACTATGTCAAGCAGTAGTACCGTTAGTCTAGGCGATGGTACCGCACAAACATAGTTTTCGAGACAAAAAAAAAAAAGTTTCAAATATATATCTTTATTGGTTTAGGAACAAAAGTGAACATATAGGGAAACTTGTAGTTACAATAATTTTGAATAGCTTTAAGAAAATACCATAAGCCTATTCAGAAAATACTATAATTGAGAAATTGGATCGGTCTACAGGTTAATCCAAAGTAGATGGACTGATTTGTTCTATGGATTGGTTAAAAAAAAAAAAAAAGAGAAAGATGTTATTATGGTATGTCAAGAGTATTTCAAAAATTATGAAAAAGTGAAAGTGCCCCTTCGAAAATATATTATAGGGTTACCTTTAGAGAAAAACTCAAAAAATAAAAATAAATTAACAGAATTGGTGAATAACAAAAATAAATTATTTCAACCATAATTTTTGGATGACTATTGTAGAAATCATTGTTTAATATTTACTTTAGAATTAAGCATAGCTGAGAAACCTGTAACGAAGAAAATATTAAGGAAGTCTTAAGGCAGATAGATCTTCGTTGAGAGAGCTTTCAACTGAAGAGAAGTTTAAGGGAGAGAAGAGAATGTCCTCACTTCACCGATAAGGTTTCTAACCAAAGAAAGATTCCAAGTAGAGATGACTTCCAACTATAGAAGGCTTTCAATCGAAGAGTTGTCCGATTGACCTATCAAGTTGAGATAAGAAAGAGGACTTTAAAGTGGAAAAGTTGCCATGGGAGGACTTCTAACAGAAGGATAGAAGAATCAACTTCCAACAAAGAAGATGAGATAGGGCGAACAATTTCACCTTATACTAGCCTTTTTTTTTAATTTAAACATATGTCAGCCCAGCCATTAAGAAAACAAGTCCGATATCACATCCAACGATGTATTTATAATTTAGGATAAAAAGAAGCGCTATGCTGAAAAAGAATAAAAATAATCTGGGGAAATAAAAGGTTTTTAGGGTTTATATCCTCAAAGTATCATAAAAAATTATTTCGGATTAATATTGTTATCCAATATTGTTATCCATTCTTTTGTCTTTGCTGACAATTTTGACCTAGGAATCATTTAATAGAATGGGAAGTCTGTATGAAAATATTTTTTATTTTAAAATAAAAATTATTACTTTTATAGAAAATAAACAAACAAACAAATTAAAGGATGCAAGTTCTGATGAACGACACTCTTGGATGGAGTTTGGAGTCAGCATACGTTTTCAGTTGATCCTTCGGACCCGAATCCGTTCCCCTTACACGGAGTTTGGACTCGGCATACGTTTTCAGTTGATCCTTGGGACCTGAATCCGTTCCCTTGGACGGAGTTTGGACTCGGCATACGTTTTCAGTTGATCCTTGGAACTCGAAACCGTTCCGCCATCTCTCTTGTTTGCCCATCTTTTTCTCGTCGATCGACTTGGGGGAAAGCGAAGCGCGATGAGTTGGTGTCATCCCGATATCACTCTTGGGGACCTCATGCAACTGATCAAGGGCTTCGTCGATATCCTAATCCTCGCGAATGGCTACCAGTCGTCTGGTCTTCCCGCCGTCTGGGACGCCCCCAGCATTAAGAACGCTGTCCGATGGGGCCTCTTCTTCCAGGACGTATGAACCCTAATCCCCATCGCTTTTCTTCCTCCTTTTATGTTGTCTTCTACCCTTCTTTTCTTGTCTGTTTAAACTTGTCGCCGTTTGATTTCGCTTGGCCTTCGCTCGTGCGTTCTGGATGTGCCTGTGGTTGCATTCAGGATCCGGAGTCAATAAAAGTTGTTTAATAGTTGCCATTCGTTGCTGCTGTGTATTTCAATCCTAAGTAGCCAGTGTGTGAGTTCAAGAAATCAAAGTCTTAGGTCGCTGGATGAAGTAGATTTCTCCCTCAAACTAAGCTTCAAGTGCATTACTATGTCAGCTTTCCTCTCAAAATGTTTAGTGAGAGCAGCCCCATTCTTTCACAAAATGCTATCAACAATTGTTCTTTCAGTACAGAAGAAGTCTATCATTGATAGCATCACAAATTAAAAATCTGTCAATGGGAGGTTTTCTGAAACTTAAACCATTCTCTTGGAAAGCAATTCTGAGAGGAGCACCATCCTCAATGGTCTTTTTGTTAGTATTGTTAAGCTGCCAAAAGTTTAATCTCCCCATCACCAAATGGAAAAGGAATCTAAGAAATGCTTCGGAGAGATAATATTCCAGGAAATATATTTGAAAAATGCTGTGCCAATGGAAAACCCTGGAACTTACTGTTGCAACCTCTGTGTGCATGTGCTTGTTTTCTTTGCACATAGCTCAAAATTAGATCTACGTTGCTCATGGTCTCATGGTGGTTGCTGCGATTTTTCTTAGGTATTTAAGCATATAAATGACTCTTGTCATTTTGACAATTCAATGAAGGAACTTGATGCAGCTTTGAGGAATCTGATGTCTAATCCATTTTGTCCACAGGTGATATTCCTTGACACTGTTATCAATAATAAACAATTTAGTTAAGCTTTCATTTTTAGTTTTTCATAATTAGTTGCACAGATGGATCAAACTTTCGAAAGAAATCTTAATTCATTTGTATATTTGAATGCAGGGTCTGGTCCATCTGACTTCAACATCTCTTTCTAGAGCAAGAGATTTGGTTATCGAATGTTTAGTTCAAAGTCACATAATGGGAGCTAAACATCTGACGTCTCTTTTAACAGCAGTCATTGAGATGGATGTTAATGACCTTAATGGGACATGGAATGCTAATTCTACTGTATACACGGACATCTTAATGTTGCAGATGGAATCACTAAATTTAGTTTCTATGGATAGGGGAAACTTTGTCAAGACTAGAGCTGCATCAACACCAAGCACTTCAAAGATTTCTGGTGTTTCAAGGGCCGGAAGTTGCAATCCTGCTATGCCAGAACCCATGGACTATAGTTTTGCCCATCATTCTTGCTTTCTGATTCATGAAATTTTACAGAGGCAAGCTTCTATTCTATGCATAACCTCAGCAGAGACGGGCTTAGATTCAATTTTGAAGTTGTTTATGACTGAGCACATGCTTGTACCTGAAAAGAACTCATTGGAAGGGAAACCATCAACTGGTAATTCGCCAAAGTAAGTCATTTCATATTGTATATTTGTTTGTCGGGTCATATCTTTCACTCTAGAGCAAGACATGTCATAGAATGACAACAATGCTAGCGGCAAGTGGCATTTTCCTTTCTCCTTCTTTTTTGGTTCATATCCCTTTCTCCATTAAGAACCTAGAAAGCTAATCAAATTCACACAATTGGATCTCAAGCACCATAGTTGTTGTTGTGAAACAATCTTCATCTTGTAAATATGAACCATTAACTCATTTCATAGAGAATGATTGAAAGAGCTCATCAAAGCACAATTGTTTTATACATCCATTTAAAAATTAATAGAACAAACTACATGGCCTTATTTGTTAGGGCCAAGGTTTTAAATACTGGTATGATATCAGTTTTAGCAACTAGTCAAATGAGTATGATACTAATAGATTGAGCAGCATACCGACTTGTACCACCTGGTATCACTGAAAAAATAATAAAAAACTAATATGTCCAAACTTATTGTTCCATGACTTGTGCTTATCTAACTGGTTAAGGTCTTTGATTTCTACCTGGGAGGCTACAGATAATGAAAATGATGTCGAAGCATGCTTATTCAGTGACTATAGTTAACTTAGGATGCAAACTATTTAATTATATGCATTTATGTGTATCTCTTCTCACAACACTCATGCTTTTGGGTTGGCTCTTCTGACAATGCATATGCCCACAAAGATTGTTATGAGTTCATTTATGTTTCATAAATAATTCCTTTTAAGAGATGATACTTTATAAAGGCAATTCCTATGGTTTCAAAAACCATGAGTAACTTGGCATGGAATTTTGATATCTTTTAGACAACTGCTGCAAGAAATTATTTTTGAGAAAGAAAACTCTATGATTGCTAGTTTAATTGAACTGATGAACTTCTTTCTGCCTCTACCTCACCAATTTGATGTTTCAATTTATTTCCATTCGATGCATTAAATTCCTAGAGAGTTTGTTGAACTAAAATGCAATTGGTTTTCTCTAAAGGAGCATGTCTGAGCTTTTCCTCTGGAGCCAATGGAGGTCAAGGTGTTTGTCATATTTAGTAGACAACAGAACTATCAGATTGCTCTCTGGTGCCAATTTGATTTTCAGCACACCTAAGGTTCACTGGCTTCAAGTCCTTGATCCATTGAAAGTTTTGTCAGATTCCATTAACGATCACCTTCTTGAGATTATGGTAATCATTGCTAAGACAGACAAATCTTTGTATATATTAATTTTGAATGTTGACAACGTTCCATCATTGACTATTTTAGCTAATGGATGCCACTGAGACTAGCATAGGAGTTCTTTGCATCCCAAACCATGGATAACATCTTCTTGACTATTTTAGTTCTCAATACACATCTTATCCTTTACTGATCCTGACAATCATATTTTTCAAAAGACCTGCGTATATTTTGAAATTAGACATGCTTTGTCCTGTTTTTTCGTTTTGAATTTTTTGCTGAGTCCTACATGTTTGAAGATTCGACTAAATCTCCGGACTTACTGAATCATCTATTTTCATGACAAAACAGGAAATATCATTATTGGGCTTTATATCCTCCAGATGGACTAATTTGATTGGCCAGTTTATGTCACATTCTTGTGATTACCTTACTATCTCTGAGCAGTACTCTGTTCTTCATTGCTTGCTACAGGAGAATACTCAATGTGCACACTCAAAAATGGAAGCTTTAAGTTCCAAGGTAGGAGGGTAGAGCTACTCTCCCTGGTTGTCCCTTTAAAATACAATGTTTGAAGTTTGGTTTAGTATGAGAATTTGTATTGTTATCCAGAATGATTAATTGTAGAGAAACTTATTGCAGTTCTGTAGATCCAAGGGCTTGTTTGTCTTTTGTTAAAAGTTCTTGTGAATCAGTAAGGTCAAATGCTCCATTGAGTATGTACTTGATTAATTTGTTTTAATAGTGCCAAACATCATCTATTTGTCTGTATAAGGAAATAATTTTAAACAGTATCTTTCATTTATTAGGAAACAACTGAACTTCCATTAGTTGAATGTTGATATGTTCGTTGTTCTGGTATAATTGCTTTCTTGCTGTGGCCTCTTTTGTTGAGGATGTTTTTTTTCTTGGTCCAACCTAGTGTTTTGATGATGATCAGGAGAAGGATATCCTTGGTTATATGACTACATTTCTGGATTGTCACTATCACAAATTATGGCTACTTCCTCCAGTCCTTGTCGCGGCAGCAATTCCTTCATGGTAACTTCTCAACTTATGTGACGGCAGTACTGCAATGTGGCTTCTTTTTTTTATTTACAATTCTGATTTAGATGAGCAAGATCTTATTGGCCACATCAGCGAGTAACTTTAAACATTTAATATATCTAATTTTAGGCTGACAGGTCAATTTTGTTCAGAGCATTTTGGAATGAATTGAATAAACGGTTTGTTGGAGCATCTTCTGATGTCAGGTTTTGCTCCTTCGATCAGAACTTTTCACCTTCCAGAATCATTTATAAAAAAATTTAGCTTGCTTACTTTTGTTTCGATTTGTGTTCTATAGATGTTATGACTGTGGTCAAGATGGAAAGGAGCACAGAGATTGTGAGTTTTCTAATAAACCATTCTATTAAAGCTTGACTTGTTTTCTGAAAAACAAATATTCTATCCTGCTCCTAGCATGGAGGTTTTATGGCAAATGTATTATGTTATCATGTATTCTAGGATGGTAGGAGGCATGACTTGAGAATGGATAAACTATATCATGTTCTCCCAATGTGTTTACTTATAGGTCCTTGGTGTTGAGTTGTCTAACTTGAAAATTGACAAGTCATTTTCTGTACATGTACATTTAATATTTCCATTACATAGTTTAATGTTTGTTGTTGACTTGCTCTCACAGACAACACTGCTTTTCAGACTGGGTTATTATAACTTCAGCTATTTGTTGTGCTGCTCAAGTCTAGTTTGATTAGAGGCTATTTGTTTAAACAGTATTGAATTGGTTATAAAAGGGTGAATTTTTTTTCTTCCAAGTAAAAGATACAGTGAATATCGATATTGTAATGCACTTTTCTTCTTTTCCTTTTTTCTGTTGTGCAATTCTAAAACAATACGTCATATTCTTTGGTAACTGGATAGAGCACTGGTTACCATGCTTAAAGAAATAATGTATTTTGGCTACTGCTAGAAGAGTTGGTCATTAAAATGGAGAAACAAACACTGCACTTCTTTTGTGGCTGCTTATAACCAATTAAATACATGCAAAGCCTAGTTAAGTCCAGAGTTAGCTATCTCTAGCATTCATTCTATCATCCAAAGGTATACTTAAGTACTCCTGACCATGTACAAAAATGTGTGAATACAGGTGAAGTTGCTGAAAGGATACGATGCCTCTACGCATTCCATATTTGATAATTGATCTGAAAGCTGCTGATTCTTGAAAGGTAAATTATGTATTTACATGACTACTAATATAGGATCAAATAGCAGTTACATAAGCACAATGTCCAACAAGCATGTGAATGTTAGCCAAATTAATGAGAGATGAGAAAATGTTGCTCTATAAAACATTTAAAATATACAAGCCTAATGCTGAGTTCCAATAGCACAAACCAAAATGGATAAATGGTGAATGATGTGTAAAATTCATAAAATAAGCATGAGAACATTTATAAGTTAGCACACTCAAGCTTGCCTAGTGTTGAGTTTTAACACCATAAACTAAAATGTATAGATGGCGAGTGACGAGTATAAGTTATATGATAAGCATGAATATATATATATATATATATATATATAATCACGCACAAGCTCTTACAATTACTTTCATTGGTTGTTGATCTTTCACAGGTTTTGGAGATGTAAATAACTTTACTTCAGTTCAAGTGAGATATTGCTGTGTAAGGTTTTGTTAGGAGAACCAGTTTTTACTCTGCATCAACTCCTTTTGAAAGATCTATCTGTGTTTACCAACATATCACACCTGTTTATTAATTTGTTTGCAAGTGTACACACTTGGGTATTTTTTCTCGCTTCGATTTTGACTTTCTTGGTCTCACGTAGAAATAGGCAAATATATCCAGTGTGCCAGCTTTTGTTGTAGATTTTTTTGTTTCATTCACTTAAAATAGTTTGTTCTGCTACATCTGTCTGTTTTTTTCCTTCCATGATTCTATCATTTCTTTTGCATGTGAACTTGTCAAGGCTTATGCACAGGCCTTTCCCATACATGATTATCATGTCTTTAACTTTTGTCAGGTATTTGCTTTATTTTTATGTTAATTGATTTTGCTTGACTTATTGAGCTTGGTCTCTTTCCTTAACTAGCAATTGGGCTGTTGAACTACATTTTAGGGTTCACTCATCCTGAACTTGGTGATGAAAACAAATACCCTTTTCTGTTGCATGAATTGATTGTCTATTTTTGGTGTTGGATATTGTATGTAGCTGCTGAATATAATTAATTGAGTTGGTTTCAGTTGATGCTAACTAAGGTGGTTTTGATTGATGCAAATCAAAATTTTTGCTGGTGACTTGAATCTTCTGTACATCCTATTGAACTAGCTAATTGGCATATTAGGCAGGGAGATAATAGATACTCAGATCATCGTGAGTTGAACAAGCTAATTGGCTTATTAGTGAGGTAACAAAACCTGATGCTGGTTTTGAATAGGGTTGATGATAATCTTGACCAAAGTCTTTTGGAGTTTTGATGATTTTGGACGATGGCCGAACTTCAACCATAAGACTTGCCAGGGGTTGCACTGTTGGTCCTCTAGAAGTTGACTCATGAGCTGATGATATATATTCATATTCTTGTTTTATGCTCTGTCGTTAATAATCTCCAAAGGCCAAATGAGAAAAGTTTGACGCATAAAGTGTATTATCTCACACAGATAACCATCATTCAACCCACGACCAGTGTGGACATGTAGTCCTGTGCTGAACTCTTGATGATGCTGTGATACCACTGGAAAAGTACCACAGTTTCTCTAGGGAAATTTCAATGGCTTGAAGGAATTGCATGATGAAAACATTTGCTCAAGGAACACTTTGGATCGCCACCCAAAGCATCTTTAGGTAGACACTGACACTTTTTGAGGCGAAAAGAGCTATCAAAACGATGCTTTTGAATGTATATTTCATTTGCAGCATTCCTCATCTCATGGCGATGAAGGAATTCCAGTAATCTTCCGCCCCTACTCTGGGCTAATGGTCGGTATAGTAGGAGCCAGTGCTGGGTCGATTACATGATAATCATCTTGGTGGGTGTGCTGATCAGGACATGGCCAGTTATTTTTTCTTTAATTTTTTTCCATTGACACATTAAGCTCGCTATAAATACTAGGCACTCAAGTATTTGAGACTAGGAGTAAGGCAAGGAGATCTGTATGATGTCTCTAAGCATGGGGAGTAGGAAAATCAATATGTTGACATCGACTAAAAGATTTGGTAGAGACCGAGGTCACACTTGTTGAGGTTCAATCAAGTTCATTCATGGTAGTTTTGATCATTGTTTAGTTTGAATCGGAATCAAATCAAGCCGGAATCGAAACCAAACCAATCTAGTGGTTCGTTAGTTCTAAACCGAACCGGAACCGGTTAGGGGAAATTTGGTTTTGGTTCCTAGGTTTGGGAATCAGAACTATCAATTTCGAACTGGATTTGGTTTCAGTTCAAACAACTGGCTTGATAGTTTTTGATTAAAAAATTGATGGTTTTTGATTAAAAAAATAGACCCCTATCAAATAGGCGGAAGTAGTTAGTAACTTCAAAAGATATAAATATGTACTTTATTTTGGGCCTTCCTCGTATTGTTGCCAAACACGATTTTATCTTTGTTGTTCGATTTTTGAA
Source organism: Musa acuminata AAA Group (assembly GCF_036884655.1). Lineage (NCBI taxonomy): Eukaryota > Viridiplantae > Streptophyta > Magnoliopsida > Zingiberales > Musaceae > Musa > Musa acuminata. Next base: position 25,916,226 of record NC_088345.1, read on the forward strand.
GATGTTGCACATTATCCCTTACTCCAAGATCTCTATGCCTCTCATATGGTCAAGTTATTTCTTAAAGAGATCATTAGGTTTCACGGTTGGAAATTATTAGGGATTAAACTTATGTTTCTCTGGACATACCATCCCAAACTTATGATCAGATCAAAGTGGTCAATAGGTTGTTGGATGACTTACTTTGATGTTTAGCAGATCACATAACTAACTTGGATAGGGTACTACTATCTATCGTGGAGTTTATATATAGTAGTACCATAAATCGCTCAACTAGTCTTAATCTATTCTTGGTTGTTGTTGGTTGTCAATCTTGAAAACCTATCGATGTTGCCCCTCTTCTCACCCATTTTCGTTCCTCAAACATTGCTGATCTTTTGTTAAACACATTAGTAAGTTGCATGATGAGATTGGATGAATGATTACTTTGAGCAATAAATTATATAAGTCAGTAGATGTGCACCCTAGGTATTACTCTTTTCAGAAGGGAAAGCAAGTGATGGTAAGGGTTTGTCTTGCGAGATATCCCACTAGGACCAAAAAAAATTATATGCTAGGAGCTTAGGTCCTTATAAGTTACTACAAAGGGTTGGTGATAATGCCTATGTCGAGCTACCAAAAGATATGGGCATCAATAATATCTTCAATGTAGAGGACTTTATCACCCTACCAAGAACTGATGTAGCTCATGTCGGAGATATTCTTTGGCACGTAATAGAGACAGTAGAACTAATCTTTTTCTTCCATGCTAGTATCCCTAGTTCCAAAGTTCCCTTTGTTAGTTATAAGTGCCCTATAAACTAATCACATGAGTGATGACACTTGTAACATACTGCGACAATATCTTTGCATATTATTATTGACATTTTATCATATATTATCTGGATATATATTATGATATCCTTGGATATGTGCAATAAAAAGTAGATCGTGATGAGATCATGATAATAAGATTGATTCACCTTTAAACAAAGACCCTAAATCATCTTGGTCATAGGTTACTCGAGAAGGACATCTAGATAATCGGATAGACCGGTGCGTTATATACTCATCCATATGATTGAGGCGGTTGGTCTCATAATCCATCGTATGGGGACATTAGAGGTACAGTGCATGTGCTCATCGAAGAATGAGTTCACTAATTAATTGTCACGCCCCTAAAAAAAAATATCCATGATTTTAAAATTTTCATCAAAAACCAATCCATCCAAGATCCAATGACTGAGGTCACTAAGAAAACATTCAGATCAAAATTTCACCTCTATAATCTACAAATTTATAAACCCCTGTGCAGTTCATAAACATACAACATATCGTTCGATGATTCATAAAATCTGAACCCAACTTCCCAAAATAATAACCACGACATAAATTCACCAGTATGGGAGTCTATACAGTCACAAAACCAACATTTACCATAAGTTCATATTATTACACGAATTAAACTTAACATTCCAAAATCCTAGACATAAAAAGGAGTTTTTTAAATTTATACAAAATCCACAAGGTTAGATTCATCGTCAACATTTCATTAGATGCAGAGTGTACTTATACAACAAAAACATATATACTATTAAGGATCTGCCCAAAGTCTTTTAGCTCTCCACTGCCTCAGCCCAATCTTAATCATTTAAGCGAGCGACAGGTTATCCTGAAAAATTTATACAGCAACGGGGTGAGCATATAGAGCTCAGCAAGTGACTAACATATCCATGGTAAAAGAGGGAAATTTTCAAACAAATAAGGTTTCATAATGAAAGGCAGAATATAAGAATCCATAAACCAAATCTCATTAGGTGTAGAGTCACACATATCATTTCAATCGACATTTTTGGTTCTTAACAGACAGATCATAGAGTAATTGGAGCATATCAATAGAGTATAAAATGTTCCGGAGCATATCAACGGCATATGGAACATTTCGGAGCATGCCAATAACAGATGAAATCTTTCGGAGCATATCAACAACGAATGAAACGTTTCAGAGTATAACAACAACAAACGAAACGTTTCGGAGCTTATCAGTGGCGTATAAAATGTTCCGAAGCATATTAACGGCGTATGAAACATTTCGGAGCATATCAATAGCAAATACCAAATAGAAGCTCAAACGTCGTATTTGACATTGCATTCATATAATTCTTATCCAAAGCATGTACAGAAACATATAACCAAAGCTCTGGATATCATATCAAACATACAGAAGGTGTAGCGGGACCGCAGACAGGATGTGAATTATCCATTTCTGAATGACCACCAGACAGAAGTCTCCCACGTTTGGGAGCTCCATCCACCCACGTCTAGGTGAAGTCAGAGGGGGGCCGGCAGAGCATCTCAGGCTCTATGCACATACCCTTTACTATTTCTGACAAAGGTCCAGATAATCCCACAAACACCAGAGTACAAAAGGCAGTATGAACAATAAATAGCACATATCGGAAGCACACGCGGAACAACAAAACGTACATGTGCCTTTACGAGTTAGTGTGATATAGCATAAAAGTTACACAATATGTTCAAGAATGGAAATAGTTTATAGACAAGAGCAAATGAGAATTCAAGCATTAATATAAGCCTCAATTGAGTGAAGGGAACTGAATGAAATCTATTCCCAAGCGAATGAAAACAAGAGATGCGAAATCGATCCAAGTTCGATTTCTGGCAAAAATCAAGAGGCACATTGAACAATTATTTCAAATTGTCAATTATGCTCCAATACCCTCAAGAAAGCTATGGTCGAACAATATATCAATCTGTATTCTGATGGAACAAATTTCATATGAAACAGGATTTCCAACACGGAGTTACCATGAATTTAGTAATCAAAGGTCAAAACAAAATCACTGTTTTGCAGAATTCATAGGGTCGGGTTCAACAGATAACAGGATAGGCATATGAATTCCAAATTTATCACTCTATGTGTCAAAAGAAAGATTTACAAGTCTAGTTTCGAATGAAGTCAGTTTTGTACAAATCAGAATTTCCAACAGGAACTTATAGGTGTTTTAGTACCGAAAGGTCAGAAATTATGATCCCTGTTTTGCAGCATCTATTGGCTCATTTGAAATAGACGTTTGGGTAAGTATTCGGTGTTCAAAATCTTCAAAATTTGTGTTAAAAGAAAGATACAAGAGTCTAATTTCAAACAAACTAGGTCCTGCCCAAATCTGCATTTCGTACTAAAAATTATAGCTGAAACAGTATATAGGGGTCAGTTTACCGAAAATTTTCAGAATCCATGGTTCTATGTCCAAAGAGAGACATATCAGGTTCTAAATAGAAATCCTTCAGATTATTTTGAATCAACATAAGAACAGAGACTAATATTTCTATAGGATGGGGTTAGAACACTTGCCTTTGAGAATTTTGACCCTAAATGTGAAGATTTGAGCAAGAAACCTGAAAGCCCCAATTTCTTCTTCTTCTTCTTCTTCTTCTTCTTTCTTTCTTTCTTTCCCTGATCATCTACGTAGCTGCCTTCTCTAATTCCTTAAGAACGAAGGCAGAGAGGCTTAAACGATGGGATTTGTATTTTTGTGCATTTTATAGTTTAGTCCTTGTTTTTATTATATTCACGATTAGGTCCTCAGGGTTTACATATAGGTCCTCATATTCTTTTTGGAACAAATCTCCCAAATCTTAAGAATAAGTTACCTCTGATTCATACTCTAGCTCTTTTGTCAAATTTAAAATAGATACTTACATTATCACGAGAAACTTATACGAAAATTCAGAAATGAGGGATGTTACACTCTCCCCCCCTTAAAAGAAAAATTTAGTCCTCTAAATTTATCGTACCTCTATCGATGAAAAGACGAGGGTACACCTTTTTCATTTCCTCCTCTAGCTCCCAATTTGTTTCCTCTCTAGAATGATGTCTCCAAATTACTTGAACTAGTGGGATGACCCGATTCCTTAGGATTTTTTCTTTCTTATCAACAATCTGAATAGGCTCTTCCACATAAGATAAATCTTTATCGATCTCCATCAGCTCATACTTAATGATGTGAGAAGGGTCATATATATACTTCCTAATCATCGAAACATGGAATATATTATGGATGTGGCCCAACGATGGTGGCAGGGCAATCTTATAAGCGACAGAACCAACCCTCTCAAGAACCTCAAAAGGTCCAATAAACCTCGGGCTTAACTTTCCTTTCTTCCCAAACCTTATAATGCCTTTGGAAGGGGAAACCTTTAAAAACACAAAATCTCCAATTTCGAACTCGATATCTCGCCTTTTATTGTCAGCATAACTCTTTTGACGACTTTGAGCAGTTTTTAACCTTTGCCTTATAACTTGAATTTTCTCAGTAGTATCCTGCACTTTGTCTGGTGCTAACATCTTTCGGTCACCAACTTCCTCCCAACATATAGGTGTTATGCATCTTCGCCCATATAAAGCTTCGTAACGAGCCATTTGAATACTTGAATGATAACTATTATTATAAGTGAACTCAATAAGTGAAATATCTTTATCCCATTCACCCTTCCAATCCATAACATAGGCTCTAAGCAGATCCTCAAGTGTTTGAATTGTTCTTTTTGACTGACCATCAGTCTGAGGATGATATGCAGTACTAAACTTAACTTTAGTGCCCATCGACTCCTGCAATCTTCTCCAGAATCTAGAGAGAAATCTGGAGTCTCTATTAGAGATGATCTCCTTTGGAATACTATGAAGTCTTACTATTTCATTGACATATAAATCTGCAAGTCTATCAAGCGAATAAGTTATATTAATCGGTAGGAAATGCGCAGATTTTGTTAACCTATCAATGATAACCCAAATAGCATCATGCTTCCTAGAGGTTCTGGGTAGTGTTAGGATCGAGAGCACTAAGAGGGGGGGGGTGAATTAGTGCAGCGGAAATCGTATAATAAATTTAAAACCAAAAGCTGCGTTTGTTCAAAAACTATTATGATGCAAAAGCAAATTCTCAGTTTGTATCTAAGTGCAGTTTGCGTCTAAGCGCAGATTGCGTCTAAGCGCAGTTTTGCGTCTAAGCGCAGATTGCGTCTAAGCGCAGTTTTGCGTCTAAGCGCAGTTTTGCGTCTAAACTCAGATTTACGTCTAAATGCAGATTTACGTCTAAACGCAGATTTACGTCTAAACGCAGTTTTACGTCTAAACGTAGTTTTACGTCTAAACGCAGATTTACGTCTAAACGCAGTATTACGTCTAAACGCAGTTTTACGTCTAAACGTAGTTTTACGTCTAAACGCAGATTTACGTCTAAACGCAGTTAGACGCAGATTTACGTCTAAACTTTGAAACTTGTTTGTATACTCGCAGAAGGCAGTATGCAGTTGAAACCAAGACGTAAACGTGAACTGAAATCTGATGATTGAGCGAAGAAAGCCGATTTACGTCTGAATGCAGTTTTACGTCTAAATGTTGAAACTCGTTTGTAAAATCGTAGAGGACAGATTGCAGTTATTAATAGGATTAAAATGTAAGCGTAAACTGCAAGGAAGCCCGTTCGTAAAAGCACGGAAAACAGATTTGCAGAATCAAACGTAAACGTAAACTGTAATGTATGAAAATACGAGTTTACGTCTGAATGCAGAATTGGAAGAACAGCACTTAGAACTTGTTCGTGAAAGCGCAGAGAGCAGTAGTGACGAGGGAGGTTTGCAGTAATGATAAAGTGCTCGAAAATAAACGCAAACCAGAGATTTAGAGTGGTTCGGTCAGCCTTGACCTACTCCACTTTTGGCTTCCTCCACCGATGAGGTTGCCGACGTCAACTAGGTGCCTTCCTTCAATGGGCGAAGGCCAAACTTCCCTCTTACAGTTTCTCTCCTTTTGACAGGCTTAGGAGACAACCTTTACAGACCTTTCTCTCCTCACTTTACAGTTGAAAACTTGAAGAACAGAAGGAGGAGACTCAAGGGCTTTACAACACTTTTGAGCTCTTTAGAATCACAGAAAAGATCACAATTTCGGTATAGGTCTGTGTCTTTTCAGTGCTGAATGGGTGGGGTATTTATAGGCCCCAACCCAATTCAAAATTCGAGCTCAAAACGATCAAATCGATCAAATCCCAGAATTCTGGGATCAGGCGGTTGCACCTCTCGACTGGAGAGGTGGCACCGCCTGGCAGAGCTCGAAGACTGAGCTCTGCCGATTGCTTCTTCTCTGCCAGAGCTCGAAGACTGAGCTCAATGGTTGCATCACCTGGCAGAGCTCGAAGACTGAGCTTGGTGGTTGCATCACCTGGCAGAGCTCGAAATCTGAGCTTGGTGGTTGCATCACTTGGCAGAGCTCCAAACTGAGCTCAAGCTGATGCACCATTCTGCCAGAGCTCGAAGACTGAGCTTGGTGAATGCATCACCTGGCAAAGCTCGAGACTGAGCTCAGGCTGATGCACCACTCTGCCAAAGCTCGAAGACTGAGCTTGGTGGTTGCATCGCCTGGCAGAGCTCGGAACTTGAGCTCTGGCGGTGCAACCTCTTGGCTGGAGCGGTTGCACCTCCCAGCCTTGCAACCCTGGCGGTTGCACCTCCTGGCTGGGGCGGTTGCACCTCCCAGCCCCACAGCCCAGGCGGTTGCACCTCCTGGCTGGGGCGGTTGCACCTCTCAACCCCCACAACCCAGGCGGTTGCACCTCCTGGCTGGGGCGGTTGCACCTCCTGGTGCAATCAGGGTCCGAATGGTTCACTCCATTCGACCCACTTTGAATCTTTTCAGGGGCCCAATTGCCCCAAGATTAAGCTAATGGGATCACCTCCCATTTTCCTGCTTAATCATTGTGCTAACTACGATTATCTCTAAGACAACTTCTGCAGCTTGCTCCGATGCGTCAATCGCTTCTTCCGGCGAGTTTCCGGCCAACTTCCGTCGATCAACCGATAACCCTTGGTGATCCTTCTGCGGACATCCGGCATACTCCTGGACTTTGCGACGATCCACTTGGCGAGTTCCGACGAGCTTCGCTTGGCAAGCTTCTGGACTTCTCGGATCTGTTCTCTCTGAACCTCCGACGACCGTCCGAACTTCCGTCGAACTCTCGAACTCCCAACGTGATCATGATCTTGACTCCGGCGTAACTCCTGCTGCTTGTCTTAATCTCATCGTAGTTAATCCTGCACACTTATCTCAACACATAGATTAGATAACAAATGACAATTGACTTCATCATCAAAATCCGAGATTCAACAATCTCCCCCTTTTTGATGATGACAATCAATTGATAAAGGAGTTATCCTTAACTCCCCCTATCTATATGCCATAGTTGAGATAAGTCAACCTTGAATTCAAGACCTAAGAATTCAAGTGACGTATTGATAAGTTAGATCAGTTAAACTTATCAATACTTCCATCATGATGCCTATCATGATGTATCTCTTCAAGAATTATGTCAAGGCATGACATACATCATCAAGTTTGTATGATAGTGTTTGTAACCATTCATCATGCAATGATATAAAGCTACGAAGGACTTTTTACATGATGCTTACATTTGAGATTTTCTAGTAAGTTTGCATTTTCTTCACAATATCAAATCAAGATATGATGCAAACTATAGTACATGTTCACATATCTCTTGGTGATGCAAGGATGGCATAACATTGTTTATAGCATCACTCAAGTATTTGCAACTATGACATAGATATGATTATGGCAGTTCAGCTATGACATAGTGTTTATCAATTCATATTTTTCTCCCCCTTTGTCATCAACAAAAAGCATGATAGCATTATCGAGCATATAAAGGAAGTCATGACACATATATCTCTTTATTGTTTTTGCTTTGACGGAGGAAAGTCATTTTCCAACGAGTTTTCATAAGAGTGTACGGGAACATCCCATTTTTAGCATACAACCCGAAAAATGAACTTTTTACATGCAGTTGGTTAAAAATATTTGTCACATAATTTGCAACATGTTATTTGATCAAGCGTTGTCAAGGCATGTAATAGTAATAACATCCGAAAGATAATTTTAACTAGTTTAAGTATTTGGACACATCAACATACCTAATTCTCTTCTTATGTAATCAAATTGTTCTTCACATAGGGGTTTTGTGAAGATATCAGCCAGTTGATGTTTGGTATCAATAAACTCTATGGTCACGTCATGATTAGTGACATGATCACGTATAAAGTGATGTCTAATATCAATGTGTTTTGTTCTTGAGTGTTGTATAGGATTTTTAGTTAAGCATATTGCACTCGTGTTATCACATTTAATGGGAATATCTTTAAGATTCACTTTGTAATCTTCTAAAGTGTTTTTCATCCATACAACTTGTGCACAGCATGCACTTGCTGCAATGTATTCAGCTTCGGTTGTTGATAGGGCAACCGAGTTTTGTTTCTTAGATGACCAGGATACAAGGGCATGTCCTAAAAATTGACATGATCCTGATGTGCTTTTTCTGTCTAGTTTACAGCCAGCGAAGTCCGCATCAGCATAGGCTGTTAATTCAAAATTTTCTGTTTTTGGGTACCATAATCCTAGATTGGTAGTTCCATTAAGATATCTGAGTATTCTTTTGACAGCTTTGAGATGAGATATCTTAGGGTCTGATTGAAATCTAGCACAAAGTCCTACACTGAACATAATGTCTGGTCTGGTGGCAGTGAGGTAAAGTAAACTTCCTATCATACCCCTATAGGTTTTTTGATCGAAGCTTTCTCCATTCTCATCAATTTCTAACTTAGTGGAGGTGCTCATAGGAGTGTCAATGGCTTTTGAATTATTCATTTTGAACTTCTTTAGCAAACTTACAGCATATTTGGTTTGACTAATAAAGATGCCATTGCTTAGTTGTTTGATTTGTAGGCCTAAGAAGAATGTTAACTCTCCCATTAGACTCATTTCGAATTCATGACTCATAGTTTTCGAAAAGGATTCACAAAGAGATTTATTTGTAGAACCAAAGATAATGTCATCAACATAAATCTGAACAATGAGAAAATCATTTTCAAAATTCTTGATAAACAATGTAGTATCAACCTTGCCTTTTACGAAATTATTTTCAATGAGAAAAGAGCTAAGTCTCTCATACCAAGCCCTTGGGGCTTGCTTTAAACCATAGAGAGCTTTAGTTAATCTAAACACATGATTAGGGTAGCCATTATTTTCAAATCCAGGAGGTTGTTCAACATAAACTTCTTCGGAAATGAAACCATTTAGAAAAGCGCTTTTAACATCCATTTGAAATAACTTAAAATTATTGCAACTAGCATAGGCAAGGAGCATCCTTATGGCTTCCAATCGAGCCACAGGTGCGAAGGTTTCTTCGTAATCGATACCTTCTTCTTGGTTGAAACCTTTGGCCACTAATCTAGCATTGTTTCTAACCACGATACCATTTTCATTTTGCTTGTTTCTAAAGACCCATTTAGTACCAATTACTAAATGGTCATTTGGCCTAGGAACAAGCGTCCACACCTCATTTCTCTCAAATTGATTTAATTCATCTTGCATTGCGATAATCCATGAATCATCTTTCATGGCTTCATCAACACATTTGGGTTCAATTTGGGAGAGAAAAGCGGCGTTGGCACAAAAGTTTTTAAAAGAAGATCGTGTTTGAACCCCTTTTGATGTGTCTCCTAGGATTAGCTCCTTAGGATGAGCATTTTAGGATGTTTTGATTTAGGGAGCCTTTGCCTTGAGGAGAGTTTCAGAGCAATTGATGTTTGTTACATGATTTCGTATGAATTTTTATTTAAGGAAGAAGCTCTTTGTAAGATAGATCTTTTAAGGTGCATACGAATGTTTGTTTGGTGTCCCTTTTATGACATGTTTAGTTTCTACAAGAATTAATTCGTAGATGAACAGGTTTTGAAGATCAGGGGTATGTGAATTTGGATATCATATGTTTCTAATTGTATCGTATTTGTGATTTCATAGCTTCCACTTGTTACTTAAGCGTTGCGAGTTCCTTTTTGATTTTATGACCATTGAGAGTCAAGGAGCAGAACATTATTTCTTGCTCCGGCCTAGACTTTTAATGTTTTTATAGGAACGGATGATTTTTAGGAACCCATTTGCTTTTGGGTGCCTCATAAACAGATCTATATTTTCTATCATGTTGCATAGAGTTTATCATGGTTCCTTTAGGAACCCAAATTAATTTGTTTGGACTTATTTTCTTGAATGGACAACAATGTGTCTTGTGTCCAGATTTGCAACAAAAGTTGCACTTGGTTTGGTGTTGAACGTGTAAGATGGGGCCTTTTACAAAGGTAGTTGGATTTCGGTGAGGACTCCTCACAAATCCAATCCCACTTCTTTTGGGAGCATGACCCTTGTTTGTAAGGATCATGTTTAATGACTTGCTACCAACCTCGAATTTTTTCAAGGTGTCCTTAAGCAGCAAGTTTTCTTTTTGTATGGTTTCTAAATCATGACATTTGATACATGAGTTTAAACTATCATGATGTTCGACTTTTAATTTATCAAACTCACAGGTAAGATTATCATGTACCCTTTTTAGCAACTTGTATTTTCTATTTATAACTTTGCATTCATCAAATAAATCATGGAAGACATTTAATAATTCATCGAAAGATAAATCAGCATCTAATAAATTCGTTACCTCCTCTTCGATGGCCATAAAGGCGTAATGAGCAACTTGCTCGGTGTTGGATTCTTCCTCCTCAGATGCGCTCGAATCATCCCATGTTGCTTGGAGCGCCTTCTTCTTTGTTGTTCTTTTCTTGACTTGGGGACAATCACTTTTGTAATGTCCCGGCTTTTTACACTCGTAGCAGATTACTTGGTCCTTCTTTGATTCAAGTTTATTTTTCACATCGTTTTTAAACTTGTTTCTTTTGAAGAATTTCTTAAACTTTCTTGTCAAAAGTGCCAGGTCATCATCACAATCCTCATCACTTGAGATTTCTCTCAAGTGGCATTCAGAAGTTTTAAGTGCCATATCCTTCCTGTTCTTTGGAAGGATGTCTTCTTGCTCTTCATGAGCTTTGCAGGTCATTTCGTAGGTCATTAATGACCCGATTAGTTCTTCAAGAGGGAAATTTTGCAGATCTTTTGCCTCTTGAATGGCGGTGACTTTAGGATCCCAACTCTTAGGAAGGGATCTTAGTATCTTATTCACAAGCTCAAAATCCGAAAAGCTCTTTCCGAGACCTTTTAAACCGTTGACGACATCCGTGAAACGGGTAAACATGTCGCCAATGGTTTCACTCGGTTTCATTCGAAAAAGTTCAAAAGAATGCAGCAACAGATTGATTTTTGACTCTTTCACTCTACTTGTGCCCTCGTGGGTCACTTCAAGTGTGTGCCAAATATCAAAAGCAGTTTCGCAAGTTGGAACACGATTAAATTCGTTTTTATCTAGTGCGCAAAATAAGGCATTCATAGCCTTTGCATTAAGAGCGAAAGCCTTCTTTTCCAAATCGTTCCAATCGATCATTGGAAGAGAAGATTTTGAAAATCCATTTTCAACAAGGTTCCATAGTTCAAAATCCATAGAAATAAGAAAGATCCTCATTCGGGTCTTCCAGTAAGTGTAGTCCGTTCCACTGAACATGGGTGGACGTGTAATCGAATGCCCCTCTTGGTTTCCGGCGTATGCCATCTCTCTTGGGTTTTAATCCTTTAGAGAGTTAACCGAGCTCTGATACCAATTGTTAGGATCGAGAGCACTAAGAGGGGGGGGGTGAATTAGTGCAGCGGAAATCGTATAATAAATTTAAAACCAAAAGCTGCGTTTGTTCAAAAACTATTATGATGCAAAAGCAAATTCTCAGTTTGTATCTAAGTGCAGTTTGCGTCTAAGCGCAGATTGCGTCTAAGCACAGTTTTGCGTCTAAGCGCAGATTGCGTCTAAGCGCAGTTTTGCGTCTAAGCGCAGTTTTGCGTCTAAACTCAGATTTACGTCTAAATGCAGATTTACGTCTAAACGCAGATTTACGTCTAAACGCAGTTTTACGTCTAAACGTAGTTTTACGTCTAAACGCAGATTTACGTCTAAACGCAGTATTACGTCTAAACGCAGTTTTACGTCTAAACGCAGTTTTACGTCTAAACGCAGTTTTACGTCTAAACGCAGATTTACGTCTAAACGCAGTTAGACGCAGATTTACGTCTAAACTTTGAAACTTGTTTGTATACTCGCAGAAGGCAGTATGCAGTTGAAACCAAGACGTAAACGTGAACTGAAATCTGATGATTGAGCGAAGAAAGCCGATTTACGTCTGAATGCAGTTTTACGTCTAAATGTTGAAACTCGTTTGTAAAATCGTAGAGGACAGATTGCAGTTATTAATAGGATTAAAATGTAAGCGTAAACTGCAAGGAAGCCCGTTCGTAAAAGCACGGAAAACAGATTTGCAGAATCAAACGTAAACGTAAACTGTAATGTATGAAAATACGAGTTTACGTCTGAATGCAGAATTGGAAGAACAGCACTTAGAACTTGTTCGTGAAAGCGCAGAGAGCAGTAGTGACGAGGGAGGTTTGCAGTAATGATAAAGTGCTCGAAAATAAACGCAAACCAGAGATTTAGAGTGGTTCGGTCAGCCTTGACCTACTCCACTTTTGGCTTCCTCCACCGATGAGGTTGCCGACGTCAACTAGGTGCCTTCCTTCAATGGGCGAAGGCCAAACTTCCCTCTTACAGTTTCTCTCCTTTTGACAGGCTTAGGAGACAACCTTTACAGACCTTTCTCTCCTCACTTTACAGTTGAAAACTTGAAGAACAGAAGGAGGAGACTCAAGGGCTTTACAACACTTTTGAGCTCTTTAGAATCACAGAAAAGATCACAATTTCGGTATAGGTCTGTGTCTTTTCAGTGCTGAATGGGTGGGGTATTTATAGGCCCCAACCCAATTCAAAATTCGAGCTCAAAACGATCAAATCGATCAAATCCCAGAATTCTGGGATCAGGCGGTTGCACCTCTCGACTGGAGAGGTGGCACCGCCTGGCAGAGCTCGAAGACTGAGCTCTGCCGATTGCTTCTTCTCTGCCAGAGCTCGAAGACTGAGCTCAATGGTTGCATCACCTGGCAGAGCTCGAAGACTGAGCTTGGTGGTTGCATCACCTGGCAGAGCTCGAAATCTGAGCTTGGTGGTTGCATCACTTGGCAGAGCTCCAAACTGAGCTCAAGCTGATGCACCATTCTGCCAGTGCTCGAAGACTGAGCTTGGTGAATGCATCACCTGGCAAAGCTCGAGACTGAGCTCAGGCTGATGCACCACTCTGCCAAAGCTCGAAGACTGAGCTTGGTGGTTGCATCGCCTGGCAGAGCTCGGAACTTGAGCTCTGGCGGTGCAACCTCTTGGCTGGAGCGGTTGCACCTCCCAGCCTTGCAACCCTGGCGGTTGCACCTCCTGGCTGGGGCGGTTGCACCTCCCAGCCCCACAGCCCAGGCGGTTGCACCTCCTGGCTGGGGCGGTTGCACCTCTCAACCCCCACAGCCCAGGCGGTTGCACCTCCTGGCTGGGGCGGTTGCACCTCCTGGTGCAATCAGGGTCCGAATGGTTCACTCCATTCGACCCACTTTGAATCTTTTCAGGGGCCCAATTGCCCCAAGATTAAGCTAATGGGATCACCTCCCATTTTCCTGCTTAATCATCGTGCTAACTACGATTATCTCTAAGACAACTTCTGCAGCTTGCTCCGATGCGTCAATCGCTTCTTCCGGCGAGTTTCCGGCCAACTTCCGTCGATCAACCGATAACCCTCGGTGATCCTTCTGCGGACATCCGGCATACTCCTGGACTTTGCGACGATCCACTTGGCGAGTTCCGACGAGCTTCGCTTGGCAAGCTTCTGGACTTCTCGGATCTGTTCTCTCTGAACCTCCGACGACCGTCCGAACTTCCGTCGAACTCTCGAACTCCCAACATGATCATGATCTTGACTCCGGCGCAACTCCTGCTGCTTGTCTTAATCTCATCGTAGTTAATCCTGCACACTTATCTCAACACATAGATTAGATAACAAATGACAATTGACTTCATCATCAAAATCCGAGATTCAACAGGTAGTCCCGAAACAAAATCCATGGTAATACATTCCCATTTCCATTCAGGAATATCTAAAGGTTGCAACAACCCTCCAGGTCTTTGGTGTTCTACTTTGATTTGCTGACAAGTCAAGCATTTTGAAACATACATTGCAATTTCCTTCTTCATGCCTTCCCACCAATAATGACTTTGGATATCCCTATACATCTTAGTGCTCCCTGGATGCATAGTGTACTTTGAAGTATGACTTTCCTTTAGGATTTGATTCTTGATATCTGGCTCATTTGGCACACATACCCTCTCCCCAAATTTCAATAGGCCATCCTTTGAAACTTGAAATTTTGACTTCAATTCCTTTTCTACTTCATTCCTCAAGTAGATTAAACGTGGATCTCGTAATTGTCCTTTCTTAATTTGTTGAATAAGATCAGATTGCACTTGAATGGAGGCCATCAATATCATCGAGTCTTGCTCTTTCCCCAAAGCTTTCAAATCAGAATTTTCTTCTAATAACTTCCATTGCTTCACCACCAAACTAGCCATAAAACTTGTAGATTTTCTATTAAGTGCATCAGCAACAACATTGGCTTTGCCCGGGTGATAACGGATGGCACAATCATAATCCTTTAGAAGTTCTATCCATCTTCGCTACCTCATGTTTAACTCTTTCTGAGTGAAAATATATTTTAAACTCTTGTGATCAGTAAAGATTTCAAATTGTCGACCATACAAATAATGTCTCCAAATCTTTAGAGCAAAAATAATTGCTGCCAATTCCAAATCATGAGTTGGATAATTTACTTCATAAGTTTTTATTTGCCTAGAAGCATAAGCAACCACTCTCCCTTCTTGCATCAAAACACATCCAAGGCCCTTTCTTGAAGCATCAGTATAAACTACAAATCCCTCACTACCACTTGAAATAGTGAGAATAGGGGCACTAGTCAATCTTCTTTTTAACTCTTGAAAACTTTGCTTATAATCATCACCCCATACAAATTTCACATTCCTTTTAGTGAGGTTGGGGAGAGGTCGAGCGATTCGAGAAAATCCCGCCACAAATCTCCTGTAATATCCAGCCAGGCCCAAGAAACTTCTAACTTCTATTATATTTGTTGGTACATCCCATTCAACTACAGCTTCCACTTTCTTTGGATCAACAGATATACCCTTCCCTGAAATCACATGACCTAAGAAAGCAACTTCATTAAACCAAAATTCACATTTGCTGAACTTTGCATACAACTTCTTGTCTCTTAGTATGGACAATACATTTCTCAAGTGTTCCTCATGCTCCTGATTACTCCTTGAATACACCAATATGTCATCAATGAATACAATTACACAGTCATCCAAGAGCGATTGAAATATCCTATTCATTAGTTCCATAAAAGCTGCAGGAGCATTAGTCAAACCAAAAGGCATCACCAAGAATTCATAGTGACCATATCGAGTTCTAAAAGCTGTTTTTGGAATATCCTCCTTGATCTTCAACTGATAGTAACCTGACCTGAGATCATTCTTAGAGAATACTTGTGCTCCCTGTAGTTGGTCAAACAAATCATCAATTCTGGGTATGGGATACTTGTTTTTTATGGTCACCTGATTCAATTGTCTATAATCAATACAAAGCCTTAATGTTCCATCCTTCTTCTTCACTAATAATACCGGAGCACCCCACGGTGAAACGCTGGGTCATATGAAGCCCTTATCTAATAATTCTTGTAGTTGCTTCTTTAATTCCTCTAGCTCGAGTGGTGCCATTCTGTAGGGAGGCTTAGATATTGGGGTTGTACTGGGGACCAGATCAATAACAAATTCACCCTCTCTATCTGGAGGTAAACTGGGCAAGTCATCTGGAAATACATCAAGGAACTCTTTGACCACTGAAATTTCATCTAGATGGGTTTCCTGTTTTAAATGCTCCTTTACACACACTATATAACAAAAACAACCTTTCTGCATAAGACGATAAGCCTGAAGTGCTGATATCAAGCAAGGAGGCAAATCATGCCTAATGCCCTCAAAGTAAAATATAGGCTGATAATGGTATACAAAAAGTAATTATCTTTGTGTAGCAATCAATACCAGCATGATAGGAAGATAGCCAATCCATGCCAAGTATAATATCAAAGCCCTGGATCTCTAGGAGAATCAAATCAGCAAGAAGTTCATGTTATCCAATAGAGATCGAACATGATGGGTAAACCAAATTTGTTGCCAAAGAATCCCCAACAGCAGTCGTTACATATAACATATCACCCAGGGATCTAGGTAGAATATCCAAGTGACAAGCAAAGTATTATGAAACAAAGGATAGGTTAGAACCGGGATCGAACAAAACTTTTGCACTTCTTTTAGAAACATGAAGAATACCTTCAACCACGGATTTAGAAGCTTTATAATCTTGTTCAGTGATAGCATACACTCTAGCATGGGTTGAAGGTCTAGGAGGCAGTGGCTCTCTCTTCCTTTTCAGTGGGCAATCTCTTAATTGATGATCTAACCTTCCACAAGCAAAACAGGCTCCAATCGTCCGATAACACTGACTTGTCTCATGATTTAATCCACATTTTGCACATAACTGAGTCCTCCATAGTGGTTTACCTTTTTCAAATCTAGATGTCTTGATCCTCTTGTCACTAGCTCCATATTCATTTTCCCTCTTACTTTTGCTAGCAAATTTGTCCTTTTTGTTCTTACCCAAGATTTCTTGAATTTCCTCCAAGTCCCTCTCAATTTTCAGAGCTCTTTCTATCGTATCTGCATATGTTTGTAGTTTTAAAGCTGACATTCGACTTCTTATTGCTGGTCGTAATCCCCTTTCAAACCTTCTTGCTTTTCTAGATTCATCATCAGTTATATGTGTGGCAAACCTGGAGAGCTCAGTGAATTTAGATTCATACTTTGTAACCGTCATACTTCCCTGGATAAGATTCAAGAACTCCAATTCTTTTTGCTCTCTCGTACAATCTGGAAAATATTTATCGTTAAACTTTTCTTGGAATAACTTCCATGTCATTGGCTCATGTTTGATTTCAGAAATCCTCTTAATCATTCTCCACCAGTGTTCAGCTTCTCCTTCCAGCATAAAGGTGGCAAGAAAGACTTTTCGATCATCAGGGTAATTTAAGACATCAAATATTTTCTCTATTTGCATCATCCATCGTTCTGCCACCATTGGATCAGACTCACCACTAAAACTGGGAGGACTAAGCTTCTTAAACTATTCAATTCCCAACCCCGTCTGGTTTGATGTCCCTGTTCCATCATTTTTTCCTTGTTGGACAGGTTGTTGTTGTTGTTGCATCACTTGTGCCATAGTCTCCAAAGTCCGCATGATACCACTCAATTGATCCGCAGTAGATGCAACAGGAGAACCAGATGATCTCGTCATCCTTGCTTCCTAAAACATCACAAGAACATTTTCTTTGATCAATCTCTAAATGATAGTTAATAAACCTCAAAATATATTTTTTTTTTCACATCAAATATATATAAAAAAAAGAATATTCTTAGTGATTCTCAAATCATGCTCTGATACCACCTCTGTCACGCCCCTCAAAAAAAATATCTATGATTTTAAAATTTTCATCAAAAACCAATCAATCCAGGATCCAATCACATATTTGAGGTCACTAAGAAAACATTCAGATCAAAACTTCACCTCTATAATCTACAAATTTATAAACCCCTGTGCAGTTCATAAACATACAACATATCGTTCGATGATTCATAAAATCTGAACCCAACTCACCAAAATAATAACCACGACATAAATTCACCAGTATAGGAGTCTATACAGTCACAAAACCAACATTTACCATAAGTTCATATCATTACACGAATTACACTTAACATTCCAAAATCCTAGACATAAAAAGGAGTCTTTTAAACTTATACAAAATCTACAAGGTTAGATTCATCGTCAACATTTCATTAGATGCAGAGTGTACTTATACAACAAAAACATATATACAATTAAGGATCTGCCCAAAGTCCTTTAGCTCTCTACTACCTCAGCCCAATCTTAATCATTTAAGCGAGCGACAGGCTATCCTGAAAAATTTATACAGCAACGGGGTGAGCATATAGAGCTCAGCAAGTGACTAACATATCCATGGTAAAAGAGGAAAATTTCCAAACAAATAAGGTTTCATAATGAAAGGCAGAATATAAGAATCCATAAACCAAATCTCATTAGGTGTAGAATCACACATATCATTTCAATCGACATTTTTGGTTCTTAACAGACAGATCATAGAGTAATTGGAGCATATCAATAGAGTATAAAATGTTCCGGAGCATATCAACGGCATTTGGAACATTTCGGAGCATGCCAATAACAGATGAAATCTTTCGGAGCATATCAACAACGAATGAAACGTTTCAGAGTATAACAACAACAAATGAAACGTTTCGGAGCTTATCAGTGGCGTATAAAATGTTTCGAAGCATATCAACGGCGTATGAAACATTTCGGAGCATATGAATAGCAAATACCAAACAGAAGCTCAAACGTCGTATTTGACATTGCATTCATATAATTCTTATCCAAAGCATGTACAGAAACATATAACCAAAGCTCTGGATATCATATCAAACATACAGAAGGTGTAGCGGGATCGCAGACAGGATGTGAATTATCCATTTCTGAATGACCACCAGACAGAAGTCTCCCACGTTTGGGAGCTCCATCCACCCATGTCTAGGTGAAGTCAGAGGGGGGCCGGCAGAGCATCTCAGGCTCTATGCACATACCCTTTACTATTTCTGACAAAGGTCCAGATAATCCCACAAACACCAGAGTACAAAAGGCAGTATGAACAATAAATAGCACATATCGGAAGCACACACGGAACAACAAAACGTACATGTGCCTTTACGAGTTAGTGTGATATAGCATAAAAGTTACACAATATGTTCAAGAATGGAAATAGTTTATAGACAAGAGCAAATGAGAATTCAAGCATTAATATAAGCCTCAATTGAGTGAAGGGACCTGAATGAAATCTATTCCCAAGCGAATGAAAACAAGAGATGCGAAATCGATCCAAGTTCGATTTCTGGCAAAAATCAAGAGGCACATTGAACAATTATTTCAAATTGTTAATTATGCTCCAATACCGAACAATATATCAATCTGTATTCTGATGGAACAAATTTCATATGAAACAGGATTTCCAACACAGAGTTATCATGAATTTAGTAATCAAAGGTCAAACAAAATCACTGTTTTGCAGAATTCATAGGGTCGGGTTCAACAGATAACAGGATAGGCATATGAATTCCAAATTTATCACTCTATGTGTCAAAAGAAAGATTTACAAGTCTAGTTTCGAATGAAGTCAGTTTTGTACAAATCAGAATTTCCAACAGGAACTTATAGGTGTTTTAGTACCGAAAGGTCAGAAATTCTGATCCCTGTTTTGCAGCATCTATTGGCTCATTTGAAACAGACGTTAGGGTAAGTATTCGGTGTTCAAAATCTTCAAAATTTATGTCAAAAGAAAGATACAAGAGTTTAATTTCAAACAAACTAGGTCCTGCCCAAATCTGCATTTCGTACTAAAAATTATAGCTGGAACAGTATATAGGGGTCAGTTTACCGAAAATTTTCAGTATCCATGGTTCTATGTCCAAAGAGAGACATATCAGGTTCTAAATAGAAATCCTTCAGATTATTTTGAATCAACATAAGAACAGAGACTAATATTTCTGTAGGATGGGGTTAGAACACTTGCCTTTGAGAATTTTGACTCTAAATGAGAAGATTTGAGCAAGAAACCTTAAAGCCCCAATTTCTTCTTCTTCTTCTTCTTCTTCTTTCTTTCTTTCCCTGATCATCCACGTAGCTGCCTTCTCTAGTTCCTTAAGAACGAAGGCAGAGAGGCTTAAACGGTGGGATTTGTATTTTTGTGTATTTTGCAGTTTAGTCCTTGTTTTTATTATATTCACGATTAGGTCCTCAGGGTTTACATATAGGTCCTCATATTCTTTTTTTAACAAATCTCCCAAATCTTAAGAATAAGTTACCTCTGATTCATACTCTAGCTCTTTTGTCAAATTTAAAATAGTTACTTACATTATCACGAGAAACTTATACAAAAATTCAGAAATGAGGGATGTTACATTAATCCACCTACGGAATGCTATATGGTTAATGATACTTGACACCAGACATTGATTCCTTAGTTCTAGTTATGTGTTTGGTCCCTAGACTTGAGACACCAAAGATGCCTTGTATAAGTACTCAATTCTTTGACGTTGGACTTACAGGTTTGAAAGTTTCATATCTGGTACAATCGGTTCCTAGGAATGATAGCTAACTTTATGAAAGCAATTGAGTGTCAATAGAGGATCATCCACTCTCGGTATCGTAAGAGAAATATCCTATGTGCTTGCTCAGACAAAATCCTTGGCCAAGGTCGTTCGGATTGAGAGAGGAGTTTTTCGGGAGAATCCAATTAGAGTTAGACTCGGATAGGATTTCATATAGACCTGATGTTACCATGCCCAATATACGGTCTTTGGGATATTAGATGGATGAGAGATTATAGATGTTGAATCTTGGATTTTGATGATGACATCAATTGGTGAATTAATGATCTAATCCATATGTTGAGATAAGTGATATAGGACTAACTATGATTGTAAGAAAGGCAAAGCGATTAAAGAAGAATCAAACTTGAGTCGGAGTCAATGATTAAGCATTGGGTCTGATGAATCGAGAGATTCACCGAAGGATTAGACGATGTAGTGAAAGCTCGCCGGAAGATCGGGAGCTTGTCGGAAGATCGATGAGAGTTCGCTGGAATTTTACCGAAAGTCTCATTAGAAGTTCGGATGAACAATTAACTTGACGGACAACGAAGATTACTTACGTTTTAATTGTCTATGCCTTTAATTATCGTAGTTAGGGGTTCAATTTGAGTTAGGTTTGGGAGAAATCCTACTAACTCAAATAGGGGCCAATTGGGCCTAAGACAAGGCTGAGTTGGGTGGGCTGGATGGAAGGCTTACTTGGCTACTTGGAGCCTTGCCATGCGGTGGCACCGCCCTATCAAGTAGTGGTACCACTAGAGCCCAATCACCGAGGCTTTATCAAGCGATAGTACTGCTAGACTAGGTGATGGTACCGCTTAGTGTTAGAGTGTCAAGCGGTGGTACCGCCCAGAAATAGCAATGGTACCATCAGTACCTCGAAAATCCGGGATGTGATATTTTTTTGCTCCAATTTTGAAACCATTAGGGCCTATAAATACCCCACTTCTTTATGCATGAAAGGTAACAAAAAGAATAGAAAAGTGTGAAAAAATCTTTAAGTGTTGGGGTGTAAAAGTGTTGTAAAAGTGCTTAGAGTCCTCATCGTCTTTCTTCAGCTTGCTTTGTAATCATTATAGAAGAGGTGTGAGGCTTTTAAGGGTTGTCTCCTAAACCCGTGAAAAGGAGAAAGCTTTGTAAGAAGGTGGTTGGTCTTCGTCTATTGAAGGAAGACCATTAGTGGACGTCGGTGACCTCGACGGAGGAGGAATTAGAAGTGGACGTAGGTCACAACGACCGAACCACTATAAATCCAGTGTGTTCTTTCCTTACTGCTTTCCTTCATTACTTAGCTGCACTCTACACTTTACATTTACTCTAAGTCATTACTTTAATTACTTTTTGATACGAGCTTTGTTGAAACGATTTTATCGAACGAAAATTTTTAAATCAACGTAATTTTTATCGCTGCACTAATTCACACCTCTCCCCCTCTTAATACCGTATTGATCCTAACAATTGGTATCAGAGCAATGTTACTCTCGATTTGGTTTAAAACCCAAGAGAGATGACTTTCGCCAGCAATCATGAGGGTCATTCTATCATACGTCCTCCCATCTTCAATGGAATGGACTATATTTATTGGAAAACTAGAATAAGGATTTTCTTGATTTTTATGGATTTTGAGTTATGGAATATCATTGAAAATGGATTTCAAAAATCTTCTCTTTCAATGAACGATTGGTATGATTTGGAGAAGAAGACTTTCTTTTTGAATGCCAAAGCTATGAATGCTTTATTTCGTGCTTTGGATAAAAATAAATTCAATTGAGTTTCTATTTATGAAATGACTTATGACATTTGGCATACAATTAGTATCAGAGCAAGGTTACTCTCGATTTGGTTTAAAACCTAAGAGAGATGGCTTTTATCGATAATTATGAGGGTCATTCTATTACACGTCCTTCCATGTTCAATGGAATAGACTATACTTATTGGAAAACTAGAATGAGAATTTTCTTGATTTCTATGGATTTTGAGTTATGGAATATCGTTGAAAATGGATTTCAAAAGTCTTCTCTTCCAATGAACGATTTGTATGACTTAGAGAAGAAGACTTTCCCTTTGAATGCCAAAGCTATGAATACTTTATTTTGTGTTTTGGATAAAAATGAATTCAATCGAGTTTCTATTTGCGAAATGACTTATGACATTTGGCATACACTTGAAATCACACACGAAGGCACGAGTAGAGTTAAGGAGACAAAAATCAATCTTTTAGTTCATAGTTATGAATTATTTCGTATAAAACTAAGCGAGACCATTGGAGACATATACACCCGGTTTATGAATGTCATCAATGGTATAAAAGCACTTGGTAAAAGTTTTTCTAATTTTGAACTTGTTAATAAGATATTAAGATCGCTTTCAAAGAGTTAAGATCCTAAAGTAACTATAATTCAAGAAGTCAAGGACTTGAACAACTTTCCACTCGAAGAACTTATCAAGTCTTTGATGACCTACGAAATGATGTGCAATGCACACGAATAACTTGAGAATAACCTTCCAAAGAACAAAAAGGATTTGACACTTAGAACTCAAGAAGACCATTTGAGAGCAAACTCAAGTGATGATGATGATGATGATGATGACTTTAACACTTCTAACAAGAAATTTTAAAAAATTCATTAAAAAAAACAAAAAACTAAACATGACATTAAAAATAAAAATAAACTTAAAAAGGATCAAATAATTTGCTATGAATGCAAGAAGTCGGGGTACTTCAAAAGTAAATATCCCCAAGTGAAGAAGAAGCAATCTAAGAAGAAGTAGGCACTAAAAGTTATTAGGATCAAGAGCACTAAGAGGGGGGGGGGGGGGGGTGAATTGGTGCAGCGAAAAACTTTTGACGATTTAAAACGACGTTCGTACGATAAAAACGATTTCGGTAAGAAAGCCGATTCGGAAATTGCTTTAACTTAAATTAGGCGAAGTGCAGTTAATGTAACATCCCCCATTTTTAAAAATTTAGTAAAAGGTTTGTTTGTAAAAATAAGGATTATTTAATAATTATTTTATATTAAATGATATTATATTAAAAGTTTATGGCTAAGGACCTAAGAGTAAATATTAGAAGTTTGATATAATTTATGAAAGATTCAGATTTAAGTTAAAAAAAAAATAGTGGACATGTGTCACTAGCTAACCTAAGGTTGGTGCCACTTATCTTTGCTCTAAAGATGACACCTAGCTTCTTTCATGCATGCATGACACCTTGCAACTTTTGCATTAGCCAAAACCCAAATAATTAGATGAAAGGTTAAAGAAAACAAACCTGAAGAGTTGCAGCCAATGTGAGTTTGAGAAAAGAAGAAGAAGAAGAAGAAGAGATTGAGGTTTTTCATCAATTTTCCCACATTTGGGATTCAAATAATTTTAAGGCAAGTGTTCTAACCCTATCCCACATTAACCTTAATCTTTGTTTCCATTTTTATTCTACAAAATTTGAAAGATTTCAACTGAGAACCAGACCTTCTTTCGTTTTGATATAAAGCTATGAATCTATAATTTTTTGGTAATATGACCTCTATGCAATGTTTCGGTTATAACATTTCGTAATAAATTCTGATTTAGACAAAACCTATTCCATTTGAAAGTAGACAAAAAAAACTTTATTTTGATACTAAGATTGAATGATTTGGAGTTTAAATGCCTAGTAAGACGTCTGTTTAAATTAACCCTATAGATTCTGCAAAACAGGGACTGAAATTTCTGACCTTTTATTGCTTAACTACTTATAACTTTCTGCTGTGAATTTGGATTCATACAAAGTATGATTTATTCAAAGCTAGACTCAAAATGCTTTCTGTGTATTCCTGATTTGAAATTTTTGGAGTACAATTGCTAACTAAAACATCTACTTTCATCGACCCTATGGATTCAGTAAAACAGAGCTAATATTTTCAAACCTTTCACTATGAAATTATCTGTAACTCCCTATTGTAAATTCCAATTCTTGTTAAACTTGATTTGCCTAAAACTAGATTGACAAAGCTTTCTATGATACCTATTTTGTATAAATTAGAGCATAATTTCATTCACCATTGATATGTTCCAAACTGTTTCATATGCCATTGATATCCAAAATGCTCCTTACGTCTTTGTTATGCCTTGAAATTATCATATGTCATTGATATGCTCCTTATGCCAATGATATGCTCCAATTACCTTTCCTCGATTATATGAACAAAACATGCTTCGAACGAAATGACATCGTAATTCTCCTTTCATGATATCCAAAATGCTCCTTACGTCTTTGTTATGCCTTAAAATTACCATATGTCATCGATATGCTCCTTATGCCAATGATATGCTCCAATTACCTTTCCTCGATTGTATGAACAAAACGTGCTTCGAACGATATGACATTGTAATTCTGCATTCAAACAAAACATGCTACTGTTTCATCTTGTATCTCTACTTTGTATTTTGATATCTTATTTGTTTGAAGCCTGTCCTCTTTGCTATGGATATGTTAGTCACTTGTTGAGCTTTATATGCTCACCCCATTGATATATACATTTTTCAGGATAGCTTATCGCTTACTAAAATGTGTAAATTGGGTTGAGATAATGGAAGGCTAGAAGATTTTGGGGCAAATATTTTGTACTTGATAGGTTGATGTTGTATAAGTTCTTTTTGGGTGTAATGAAATATCAATGACAAATCTAGATTGATGTATCTTGTAAATATTTGAAAAGTACCTCTTACGTCAAGATTTTAGAAATGTTAAGTCTAAACTGTGTACTGATATAAACATGTAGTACATGTTAGTTTTGTGATTGCATTAATTGTCGCGCTTATGGATTTATGATATAGTTATGGTTTAGTTACGTTGCTTTTGGATTTTAAGAATCATCTAGTGACATGATGTATGATTATAAACTACACAGGTTTTGTGAATTATGGATTGTAGAGGTGAATGACTTGAATGTTTTTCTTAGTGACCACAAATGTGTGATTGGATCCCGGATTATTTGTTGAATTATAATATTATCAATTTTGAGTTAGATTCACACCTATTGAATGAAAATTATATTCGGGGGGGGGGGGACGTGACAGTTAAAGTAAAGCTATGGAGGTAGTTTGCAGTTAAGATAGAGAACAGAAAGTAAATGCAAACCAAGATTTAGAGTGGTTCGGTCAATCTTGACCTACATCTATTTTTGGCTACCTCCTCCGATGAGGTCACCGATGTTCACTAGAGGCCTTCCTTCAGTAGGCGAAGGCCAACCACCCTTTTACAGTTTCATTCCTTTTGACGGGCTTAGGAGACAACCCTTACAGAATTTTCTCTCCTCTCTTGAAAGATCAAAACTTAGAAGAAAAGAGGGAGAACTTCTAGCCTTTACAATACTTTTGAGCTCTAAAAATCACAGAGTAAGATTGGATTTTCGGTGCCCTTTCATGTAAGAAAGGTTGGGGTTTATATAGGCCCCAAACTGGTTTGAATTTGGAGCTCAAAAATATCATCTCCTGAATTTCCGGGGTCTTGGCGGTACTACCTCCAGACTAGGCGGTACGATCGCCTGACAAAGCTCGAAGACTGAGCTCTAGCGGTGCTACCGCCTGACTGGGGCGGTTCCACTGCCCAATCTCACTCGAAGACTGAGCCCAAGTGGTGCCACCACCTGACTGGGCGGTTGAACCGCCCAGCTTTCCTAGGAGATTGAGCTCCTAGGCGGTGCCACCGTTGGCCAGGAAATCTGGGTCTGAATGGGCTGATCCATTCGGCCCAATTTGGGTTTATCAGGGGCCCAATTACCCCCAGATTAAGTTAATGGGATCACCTCCTATTCCTAGCTTAATCTACATGCTAACTACGATATTTCTTAAGACATTTACTACAACTTGCTCCGGTGCGTCAATCGCTTCTTCCGGCGAGCTTCCGGCGAACCCTCAGCGATGCTCTGGCGGACTTTCGGCAAACTCCTAGACTTGCGACGATCCACTTGGCGAGTTCCAATGAGCTTCTTTGGCAAACTCCTGGACTTCTCGGATTTGTTCCCGTAGAACCTCCGACAACCGTCCGGACTTCCGTCGAACTCTCGAACCCCCAACGTGATCATGGTCTTGACTCCGGCGCAACTCCTACTGTATGTCTTACTTCCATCATAGTTAATCCTGTACACTTATCTTAACATATGGATTATATAAGAAATGACAATTGACTTCATCATCAAAATTCGAGATTCAACAATCTCCCCCTTTTTGATGATGATAATCAATTGATAACGGAGTTAACCTTAACTCCCCCTATCTATATGCCATACTTGAGATAAGTCATTCTTGAATTCAAAGCCTTTGAATTCAAGAGACAAATTGATAAGTTAAGATCGTTTAACCTTATCAATACTCCCATCATGATTTCTATCATGATGTATTTATCTGAAAATGATGTCAAGGCTTAAAATCCATTTTCAGGTTTTACATTTCAAATGTGAAAGATAGCAATCGTAGCAATTCATCATATGGTAAGATATCAACATGTAAAACTACGATGTAAGTTCTTGATATCTTAACATAATACAAACGTCTCATAGCATTTCATCACTTGACAAGATATCAATTTGTAGAATTACGATGTATGCTCTAGATATCTTAACATAGTGCAAATATGGCAATAACATAGTGCAAATATTACAATCATAGCAATTCTATCACCAATTTATCATATATTTCGATGCAAGCTTTTGATATCTCAACATAATTCAAATTTAAGTATGGCACTCATAGCATCAATTCATGTAGCATTAAATTCAAATATGGCACTCATAGCATCAATTCATATATTTCTTATTCAAATATGGCACTCATAATATTAATTCATATATTTCTCCCCCTTTGTCATCAACAAAAAGGAGAACGATATAAGTAAATTTTAACTCGGTTTATGTCATTTTTCAACGATGAGGAACAGGATACCAATTATACAAATATCTCAAGGAAAACATGACATGGAGATAACTTTTATTACTTATTCCTCTTTATTTGTTATTATCTTTTTGCATGAAGGAGAAAAGTCATTTATGAGCTTATCCGAATGAAGTTAAAATTGATAAGATATTAAAGCATGCTTCATTTTTACAAGGATCAAGATATGTTTGTGAATCAAATCCTTGCACGTAAGACTTTTTCTCAAATGATATAAGAAGGAATCATCAAATCCATTTCTCGAAAGATATTTTTCACATGATAAGTCTATGAGAGATACATTTGCTAGTTGATTCCATATGTCAAAAATCAATAATGTGAATCAAACTCGATATGACATATGTTTATTAAGTCCGGAAGAGAATAATGTATCGAGAAAATCCGATTGTTAGGATCAAGAAGATCCGAAAATGAAATTTAACACTTTCATGCATTCAGACGAGGTTTTGCTATAGATTTTCAAATTCAAAAATGAAGATAAAACATGCTTATTATTATGAAAATTTTTGTATCCAAAACACATAATTTCCAACATGTAATTAAAGCATGTAATTGTGTAAAATCATCATGGCAATTAAGTTATTTGATCATTAAATGAAAAAAGTCCGAAAAATAATCTTAACAAGTTCATGCATTCGGACACAATTTTGTCGTGCTCAAGGATTAATAATTCCATGTATGAATCTTCTCAAATCATAATGAGAGTATAACATGCTCATCATGGAAATCAAGGCACTAGATTTTCAACTTATAAAGTAAGCATGTTATAGAAGCATTCAATCTCAATGTGAAACTTAAGTGATCAAGAAAATTTTGAAAACGAGTAGTGTAAAGAGATTCAAGGAAAATCCGAAAACGATGTTCAATCGACATTAATATTTCTAACTCTGCATATGCTCACCAAATAATATATTAAGTAAAACATATCAAGGATTAGTAGTTATCAAGGCAAGGGGCATTATGATCAAGGTGAGTAGCATAAAGAGTTTACAACAATATAATTATTATAACAAGACAAGAAGAAATTGTGACCACATTTACATATACAAGCTCATTTAGGAGGTGAAAAATTAAAATACCTAAATAAGGAGTCAAATTGTTGTTGAATTTGCTGCAGCTTAAATATGATTTGATCTTGTCGATGTTCAAGCCGATCTTGTCTTTGTTCAAATCGATCTTGTCTTTGTTCAAATCGGTCCATCCGAATCCCTATGTCTTCGACAGATGATGCAGGAGCTTGCTCAAATAGATGTGTTTCCTCAAAGGGACAGATCGGAGGAGATTGAGTACCCCTAAAGATTGGTGTTTCTGGTTCAGGTTCAGATTGAGGGGGATCGGTTCTTCTAGGTTTTCTAACCCAATTACCGTTTCTATAAAAATATCTCAATCGGTGAAGTAGATTTTTATTTATTATGCTAAACCTATCTACTTTTATTACCTCGTCGTCTGGTGGTATAGGAATATCATAGGCTTTAAGTATTCTAGTGATTATACCACCATATGGAAGCATCATATCTTTCTTAGATATTTCTATCATGTTCTATTGGATAAGGTAACCAAAACAGATGTTATATCCTTTAATGATCCAATACATGGTTCCTAATTCCATTTGACTCACTTCATCATGATGGTATTGTTTAGGGAGAATGATGCTAGTTAGAATATGATGAAATACTTTAGTGTTTAGTGGTAGTAGATGCTCACAGCTTTTAGGAACTATCACTAATTTTGGATTACCGAAAATTGTTCCTAGGGCTTCGACGTAGGTTGTCCCAACTGTTTCATCATCCTACAATCCTCTAAAATAAAGACCTCTATCTTTTACGGGAATGCCTATCATGTCGTAAATGAATCTTTCCGTAATGAAAATGTATTATCCTAAGAGATAGGTAGACACTCTTTCTTCTTCATCTACTTGTAGATTGTAGTAAAACAACCTAACAAATCTTGGGTAGATGGGTTTACTAATTTGTAGTATTGGGAGTAGATCTAAATTTACAAATCATTGAATTGTCTCTAAATTACTTAGTTCATTTAGATCAACATACTTTCCCTTATGAACATTTCTAAACTCTATGGAAGCAAATTTTTGGGCATGAAGTTTTGAATCGAAAAGGGTGGAATCAAAGTCTTCTTATAATCTCCTCTTCTCTTTGTCCCTAGAGGATCTTCTCGAGCCCATAACTATTGCTATTTAAGAAGATAGTAATGAGCAAGAGTAAACAGAAATCAAGAGCTTCTTAGAGAATACCTTAAGTGAGATCTTCAAGAGAGTGGGAGATTGTTGAACTTTGCTTTGAAATGGGCAGTATTTGGGCAGCTAAAGAGAAGAAATAGAGGTGGAGAAGTGTTGGAGCTGCTAGAAGGAGAGGGGAGTGAGTTGGGGTCGGTTCCACCGCTGGCCCTAGTTTGGTTTAAAAGGGGGCAAAGTTGCAGGCGGTGGCACCGTTGGCTGGGCTGTGCAACCGCTTGCAACCCGTGACAGCCGACGGTGCTACCGCTAGCTGGGCGGTGCCACCGCCTACAACGGTGAGCACTTGTTTGGGGGCTGTATGGGCTGATTTGGATGTTTTTTACTTGAGGAGAGTTTTCATTTATGGAGCAATCAACTTTACTTTCGTAATTACGTAAGAGTTTTGATTTCAAGATGAGAAATTTCGTACGTTCAAGATAGATCTTGTGACGCGCATACTCTACTTTAAATGTCATACATAATTTTAGACATGTTCATGACTTATTATCCAAGTTAGTAAGCTTCACAAGTTTATGACAAACTTTGCTTACAAGACATAAGTTCAAGATATAGTTGGATCCGAAGGTAAAGAGGAAATCAATTCGATGAGTTCAGAAATCCGGAGGGTATGTGAAGGGAGAATTATGAGTTTCGAAATTTGAGGGATCAAACACGATTGTATCAGTATCACTCTGTAATATTAATTTTCTAATCCTCTTTTTACTATTTAGGCTAGAGAGCATTACGTGTTCTTTTGGATCTCGAGTCATGAATGTCGAGTGCCCAAAAAGCAGGATATTATCTTTTGCTCCTAGCTTTTGATGGTGTACATTTCTACAAGAAATGGTGATTTTTAGGTACTCATTTACTTTTGGGTGCCTAAAAAACTAATCTACATTGTTTATCATGTTACATAGAGTTTATCATGGTTCCTTTAGGAACCCAAATCAGTTTGTTCGGGTTAATTTTCTTGAATGGACAATGATACATTTTATGTCCATGTTTGCAACAAAAGTTGCATTTTCTTTGGTGCCAAACATGTAAGATAGGGCCTTTTATGAAGGTGGTTGGATTTTGGTGAGGACTTCTCACAAATCCGATTCTACTTCTTTTGGGAACGTGACCCTTATTTACAAGGATCATATTCAAAGACTTGCTACCAACCTCGAATTTCTTCAAGGTGTCCTTAAGTAGCAAGTTCTCTTTTTGGAGAGTTTCTATATCCTGACATTTTATACATGGAGCTAAACTATCATGATATTCAGTTTTTAATTTATCGAAATTACTAGTAAGACTATCATGGTCCTTTTTTAATAATTTATATTTTCTACTAATTATTTTACATTCATTAAATAAGTCATGGAAGACATTTAATAATTCATCAAATGATAAATGTACATCAATTAAATTTGTTACCTACTCTCTGATGGCCATTAGGGCATAATGAGCAATTTACTCGGTGTTGGACTCCTCTTCTTCAGACGCACTTGAGTCATCCCACGTTGCTTTGAGCGCCTTCTTCTTTGATATTCTCTTCTTGGCTTGGGGACAATCACTTTTGTAGTGTCCTGTCTTTTTACACTCGTAGCAAATAACTTGGTCCTTTTTGGGTTCAAATTTATTTTTTATGTCATTTTTAAACTTGTTTCTCTTAATGAATTTTTTGAATTTCCTTGTTATATGTGGCAAGTCATTATCATAGTCCTCATCATTTGAGTTTTCTCTCAAGTGGTCATCTACAGTTCTAAGTGCCATATCCTTCTTGTTCTTTAGAAGGATGTCTTCTTGCTCTTCATGAGCCGTGCAAGTCATTTAATAGGTCATTAATAACCTGATTAGTTCTTCAAGAGGGAAGTTGTTTAAATCTTTAGCCTCTTGAATAGTAGTGACTTTAGGGTCCCAACTCTTAGGAAGGGATCTTAGAATTTTATTTACGAGCTCAAAATCTGAAAAAATTTTACCGAGTCCTTTTAGACCATTGACGACATCCGTGAAACGGGTGTACATGTCTCCAATAGTCTCCCTCGGTTTCATTCGGAAAAGTTCAAAAGAATATATCAAAAGATTGATTTTTAACTCTTTCACTCTACTTGTACCTTCGTAAGTCACTTTGAGTGTATGCCAAATATCAAACGCGGTTTTACAAATCGAAACACGATTGAACTCATTTTTATCAAGCGCACAAAATAAGGCATTCATATCCTTTGCATTAAGAGCGAAAGTCATCTTCTCTAATTCACTCCAATCGATCATTGGAAGAGAAGACTTCAAAAATCTATTTTCGACATGATTCCAAAGTTAAAAATCCATTGAAATAAGGAAGATCCTCATTCGTCCAATAGGTGTAGTCCGTCCCATTGAACATGGGTGGACGTGTAATAGAGTGACCCTCTTGATTTCCGATGTATGCCATCTCTCTTGGGTTTTAATCTGTTTGAGAGTTAACCCCGCTCTGATACCAATTGTTAGGATCAAGAGCACTAAGAGGGGGGGCGGGGGGGAGGGGTGTGTGAATTAGTGCAGCGGAAAACTTTCGACAATTTAAAACGACGTTCGTACGATAAAAACGATTTCTGTAAGAAAGCCGATTCGGAAATTGCTTTAACTTAGATTAGGCGAAGTGCAGTTAAAGTAAATCTATGGAGGTAGTTTGCAATTAAGATAGAGAACAGAAAGTAAATGCAAATCGAGATTTAGAGTGGTTCGGTCAATCTTGACCTATATCCACTTTTGGCTACCTCCTCCGATGAGGTCATCGAAATCCACTAGAGGCCTTCCTTCAATAGGCAAAGGCCAACCACCATTTTACAGTTTCACTCCTTTTGACAGGCTTAGGAGACAACCCTTACAAAATTTTCTCTCCTCTCTTGAAGGATCAAAACTTAGAAGAAAAGAGGGAGGAGAATTTCTAGCCTTTACAACACTTTTGAGCTCTAAAAATCACAGAGTAAGATTGGATTTTCGGTGCGCTTTCATGCAGGAAAGGGTGGGGTTTGGATTTTCGGTGCGCTTTCATGCAGGAAAGGGTGGGGTTTATATAGGCCTCAAACTGGTTTGAATTTGGAGCTAAAAAATGTCATATCCCGGATTTCCGGGGTCCTGGCAGTACTAACACTAGACTGGGCGATACGACCGCCTAATTGGGGCGGTTCCACTGCCCAGTCTCACTCGGCGACTGAGCCCAAGCGGTGCCACTGCCTGATCGGGTGGTTGAACCACCTAGCTTTCTTGGGAGACTGAGCTCTTGGGCGGTGCCATCGTCGGCCAAGCAATCTAGGTCTGAATGGGCTGATCCATTCGGCCCAATTTGGGTCTGTCAAGGGCCCAATTGCCCCCATATTCAGTTAATGAGATCACCTCTCATTCCTAGCTTAATCTACATGCTAACTACGATATTTCTTAAGACATTTACTACAACTTGCTCCGGTGCGTCAATCGCTTCTTCCGGCGAACCCTCGGCGTTGCTCCGGTGGACTTCCGGCAAACTCCTGGACTTGCGACGATCCACTTGGCGAGTTCCAATGAGCTTCTTTGGTAAACTCCTGGACTTCTCGGATTTGTTCCCGCAGAACCTCCGATAACCGTCCGGACTTGCGTCAAACTCTCGAACCCTCAATGTGATCATGGTCTTGACTCCGGCGCAACTCCTGCTGCATGTCTTACTTCCATCGTAGTTAATCTTGCACACTTATCTAACATATGGATTAGATAACAAATGATAATTGACTTCATCATCAAAATCCGAGATTCAACAAAAGCTACTTGGGACGATTCAAGCACATCCAAAGATAAGGAGTCAATCAATAAAGAAGTTGCTAACTACACTTTAATGACGTTTGGCGACGAGGTAAGTAACTCAGTCGAAGCCCATTTATGCTTTGATGAATTGTTGAATGCTTTTCATGATTTATTTGATGAATTTAGAATAGTTAGTAAAAAGTATAAAATATTAAAAAAGGAGCATGCCTCTCTTATCAGTGAACTCAATTGTTTAAATATTAATCCTGATAATGAAATATTGCCTCCTTATACAAAATATAAAGAATTACAGATGCTTAAAAAGGAAATTTTGCTACTACATGAAACCTAAAAAAAATTTGAAATAGGAAGCAAATCCTTAAACATGATCATAGCAAAAGGGATCATATTTATAGAAGAGATGAAATCGGCTATGTGACTCATCAAAAGCCAACCATCTTTCTCAAAGGCCTAACTTTACATATTTCATCCCGAAACAAATGTAACTTTTATTACAAATTTGAACATTATGTTCATAAATATTCATTTAAGAGGTATAGTCCACATAGGTTAATTTGGGTCCCTAAAGAAACCTTAAATGACACAATGTAAAATGATAAGTTAGGTAGATATATTTATAAGGAACCCAAGGTAAAATGGATACATAAAAGAAAACCCCCTTTCTTGTAGATATGTTTACAATCACAAGTTAGAGCAAAAGATTGTATCTTGATAGTGGATGCTAATACTTCATAAAGCTCTCTAGACAAAATAATAAAGGAAAGATCATTAGAATTAGAACTATCGGTAACAAAATAATTTTAATTGAAGATGTTTTATATTCAATGAAATCATACTTGATTTAATGATGTAATGATAATTTGATCTCTTTTTTTTTTTTTTTGCCTTCTACTAAAGAGAAAAATTATCCAAATGAATAATGGTTTTTCTTTAGAATTCTTATGCATGAGTTCCTCTTTTATATTTTCTGGATTTCTCGACTTTTGAAAATTGAGTCTTCTTTTTCGAGATGGTTTACTTTTATTCCCTCTCTTTGCAATTCACAAAACAAGAGATTTGATTCATGGATCATTGGTATGTTTGAACTGATCATTTCTATAAGAATTCTTCCTCTTTCTATTTACAAAAATCGAACTTCATTTCATAAAGTGACTTTATATGATATTTATGCAACTAAGTGTTTGTACCACATAATGATTGTGATCTTGCTTGTCTCAAAAGAAAAAGAGGTAAGAGCACTTGCTTGCTGCATCTCAAAAGAAAAGCAATAATGCTAGATAAAGTAAACAAACAGCTTGAGGAAAATAGTGCACCGACGATGGCATCGTTGGACTATCGGTAGCACCGCCAATATGCACTGGTCGTAGGCGGTAGCACCACCCAATTGGTAGTACCACCACCTACAACTCTGCCCTATAAAAACCTAAGTTAGGGCCGACGGTAGAACCGCCCCCCAACTCTCTCTACACCTCTCCAAACCTCTCCACACCCCCCATTCCTCTTGCTATCCCTCTAGAAACTCAAAAAAACCCTCATCCTTAACAAATCTAAAGATCAATCTCAACTTTCCAAGAGATCACTATAAGGGTAATCCTAAAAAACTCTCTCAATTCATTGATAGATCTTGATTCTTATATATAGTTCTCTCATTGATAATATGTGTAGTTTCATGGCATCTAGAAGATCCTCAAGGGACAAAGGAAAGAGGAGATTAGATAAAACCTATGATTTCATACTCTTTGATTCCCCTAAACATGTCCTTAAATTCTCAACCTTTGAGTCTAGTAGTGTACATAAGGGAAAATATGTAGATTTAGAAGAATTGAGTAATTTGGAACTAATTCAATGGTTTGCTAACTTGAATGTCTTTCCGATTCTTCAAATGAATGAACCCATTTTTCCAAGACTTGTTCAGTTGTTTTATAACAACTTGCATGTAGATGAAACTGATAGGGTGTCCACTTATCTCCTAGGGAATCACATACCCATTACGGATAGTGTAATTTGTAACTTTATAGAAATTCTTAAAAAAAGAAAAGGTTGCTACTTTAGAGGACAATGAGACATTGAATCAGTTGGTGCTACATATTCTGAGGCATTATGCACCATCTTTGGTAACTCAAATTTGTCTATCATTATAAAAAGTTATAAACATTTACTACCCTTTAGTACAAAATTGCTTCATCACATCGTAATAAGTATTCTACTTCCAAAACAACATCATCATGATGAAGTCAGTCAAATAATATTAGGAACAATGTATTAGACTATGGTAGGACACGAAAATTGCTTTGGATATCTGATACGACAAAACTTGATTGATCTGTCCATAAAAGAGATGATCCTTCTATATGGTGGTTTAATGACTGGACTAATGCATGCTCATGACAGTTATTCCACCTGACGAAAAAATCTTTAAACTAGATCGTTTCAATGTCATCAATACAAATCTATTAAGGAGATTAAGATGTATAGTAAGAAATAGGATTTGGACTAGATTACCCAAGAGGACTGAACCTCCTCTACTTGAACCAGAACCAGAAACACCTATACATAGGGAAAGTCATTCTCCTCCTACCAGTCCCTTTGAGGTAGCACCTCCAATAGAACAAGCACCCTCATCATCTGCCGATTCAATAGTGACTTGACTGGATCGATTGAACTACGTCAAGATCATATCTTAACCGAGATGTAGCAAATTTGTCGGCAACTTGATACTTTGTTCAGGCATTTTGAATTACCACTACCTGAATAGGTTATGTATTTCCTTTTGCTGATAAAAGGGAGCAGGGAACTAAAAAGTACCATGATGAGTTGTACTCTTTGATATACTATACTTAGATTCTATGATGTACCTTTTGACGTTATGTGCTTTTCAATATTATGATATGCTTCTTGATGATGATATAATGCATGCAACACTCTTAAGAATTAGGCATAATAAATCTTTTGAATGTATAAATCCCTTGATACATTTTTCGAATTTCTCGGTTTTTCATAACTTGAGTTTTCTTTTTAAATCAAGATCGCTTTTTCTTTCTCGTGATATTTACAAAAGAAAAGATTCGACT